>NC_090175.1:34599780-34899780 GCF_024679245.1 Pseudorasbora parva
AACGATTGAAAATGATAGTGTGGACACAGAGCGTTTTTAGAAGAAAACACGTCTTTAAATTTATCGGATTAGTGTAGACGCAGCCACAGACACCAGGCTCCCACGGCACAGTCACACAGCGAGCACTTTCACCTGAGTTCTAATCATGCACACCTGCAGCACATCATCACTCCAATCACCAGCAGCACAAAAGGCACACACACACTGCACGCACGCAGTCACTAGGCTTGTTCGAGATCCATTGGCGCTGCGCAGACCGATCGGTGTATGACATCAAAGTCCCGCGAGAGAGATTCAAAAGCACAAGGAGTAGTTTGCTCTACAATCGTTCTCGCGGTTCTTTGATGTCATATGCTGCTCAGTCTGCGCAGCGCCAATGGATCTCGAACAAACCTACTGTCCGGTCTCGTTTGCAATAAGGTACTACCCAGTCAGCAAATTTCCTTTGGCCCAGATCTGGCCTAGATAAACAGCTTAGATGTGGCCCAGGTCTGGCCCACTTCTTCTTTACCACAGCTCAGCCAAAGCAGTGCCATAACTCCCCC
This sequence comes from Pseudorasbora parva, assembly GCF_024679245.1. Classification (NCBI taxonomy): domain Eukaryota; kingdom Metazoa; phylum Chordata; class Actinopteri; order Cypriniformes; family Gobionidae; genus Pseudorasbora; species Pseudorasbora parva. The sequence goes on from NC_090175.1 coordinate 34,600,326, forward strand.
AAATGTGAGCCAAAAAATAAAAATTTATGTGGCCCTTATGTGGGCCTTATATGGAATTTTAGTATGGCTGAGTTTTGTTTAAATCTAATGGCCCTTATGTGGCCCACGTGCAACTTTGAGCATTATGTAAAAGTCTTATTAACTCCATGGTAAATAAAACACTCAACAACAAAAATGTATTTAATAATTAACTTTTGAGAAATGTTTACAGTCACTCAGAAACCATTTATATTAATATAGAGTCTACACTTAATTTTACACCAAATTTCAAGTGTGTATTATGCTCAACTAGCAATGAGAGTTAAAGTAGAAGGGAGGGGGGAATTACAGTAATTTGCTAAAGATAACAAATAACAACTTCACAAGGTAAATAAAGTCTCTAATTGCAAAGAACTGCTTTGAGACATAAGGTAGGAGATCTAAATGCAGTATTTATTAAGAGGGTAATCCACAATCATAGTCAAAAACAGGCAAAATGTTATACCAGCCGGATCTCACGAAAAATGCGTATAAATAGTACGAGTGTGCAATGTCGGTCATCATTTATTGTCACTTTTTTTTTTTAAATCAATGTAATGCATCACTAGCCAGGTTAAGATTGAATTAAATTTATTGATTTATTAATAATTTTTTTGCTTCAAAAAAAACAAAAACTAATATATATAACACACATTCAATAAATCCTTAGGAACAACATGAGGGCGAGTAAATAACAGAATATAAATTTTTGGGTTAACCAAAATTCATTTTGGCGTGCATATGATACGCTGTTTTTCGCGTGCATATGATACGCACTTTATGGCGTATATATGACACGCTCTCTTAGGTAGGTTTAGGGTGGTGGGGGGTTTGTATGTATAATACGCCATAAAGTGCATATCATATGCACACGAAAAACAGCGTATCATATGCACGCCAAAATGAGTTTTGGCGTATACATTCCACGACATTGCACACTCGTACTATTTATACACATTTATGTGTGATTGGGTTGGTCAAACACAAGCAAACAGTCCAAAAAGGCAAATAAGACAGGAGAGACAGGCAAAGGGGTAATCCAGGAAACAGGCAAGAAATCCAATGAACCAAGTGACATGAAACCAGGGAAAATGCTCAGAAATGCAGTGTACACAAAACAAGACTTCACAGTGAATAACAGATATAACCAGGGTGAGGAAAACAGAATAATAAGACACAGGTGTAAACAGTGAGTGCTAATGAGTCCAGGCAAAGGATAATGGGTAATGTAGTTTATGATAGAATGGCAGTCCGGATTAGAGTGCCCTCTGGTGGTGAGCACGGGCACTCTCACTGGTGAATTGTGACACTAATCAGTGTTGAAAGTGTGTTGCTGGGACTCACGTTGTTTCAACTGACTGCTCCTGCAATAAAAAGTTTGATTTAAATAATGTTAACAGCAATACAACCTGGAAGCTAGGTCTACATAATTATGATTAAAATAAATGTTAAAATAAAGGGATATTTCAACCAAAAATGTAATTCGGTCATCATTTATTGTCACTTTTTTTTTTTTTTTTTTTTAATCAATGTAATGCATCACTAGCCAGGTTAAGATTGAATTGAATTTATTGATTTATTAATTATTTTTTTGCTCCAAAAAAACAAAAACTAATATATATAACACACATTCAATAAATCCTTAGGAACAACATGAGGGCGAGTAAATAACAGAATATAAATTTTTGGGTTAACCTTCGCTTTAAGCTCATAGACGTGAACAAAAAGATGTCGTTCCCCTCAGAAGATCTCATGGCCACAACACACTCGCATTTCCAAAAGTTACTATATGTCGTGGCCACAACAAAACTAAATCCGGGTGCACACTGTGAGATTTATTATAGTCCTTCAAGACTGCTGTACAAACATAATCAGTGCTGTAAGTCATGTCACACCGCAAGATCAAAACTGTCATAAATGTCAGACTGTATGATAGTTGAGGTGCGTTAAAAACGGACGCACGCAAGAAAACTAGTCCAGAGTTTTAAATCATCAATCAATGACTCGGTTGGTGACTGTGTGCTGCATTACACGTGGGATTGAAATGGTAAATACACTCAACTGAGGCTAATTCGACATCCTCCTCAAACAAATACATAATGCTGCACAAAACAACCTTAAAAAGATATGCGTGACCAAAAACTCATGAGAGCACATGAGAAAATGGTGCTGTGGTATCAATCAGATTCATTCCTCTAATGAGATGCAACAACCTGAGGTGTGAAACCTCGGAGGTCAGCTGCACTTGATTTCAGGTTTCCTGTGTTTTTTCATATATAATCCAAAGGTTTACCACAAGTCAGCCTTTCTCACTTTGTGCCATAGCTCAAACACATATGGCCCGTATGTGTACATTGTTATCTGGGCCATATACCTCAAAATGAGTTGTGAACCAAGACAACATTTCCCGCAGATTTTAAAGTTATGGCAAAACAAATATGGTCACATTCTGGCCCATATCTGTTCAGCCATGCCATATCTGGGCCATATGGGCCAGATAATACCCACATGTGGCCCAAAGATACTTGCTATCTGCGTTAGCATTCTGAATGGCAGCCTGTGAAGGGACCTATCCAAGATCGGCCGTTACCCACCACCTTTCTTGGGTACAATGAAGTACGAGCTGTAAAAGCCGGTCTTCCTATCGCCTGGAGGGACCAGCTTTATCGTGTTCTTCACCAGTAGGACTGCGAGCTCCACCTGAAGCACAGGGGTGACATCCTTCAACACGGAGGTGAAGTGGACACCCCTGAAATTGGGGGGGCGCCAGGCGAACTGAACCACATAGCCGAGTCTGATGGTACGAATGAACCAGCGGGACGGGCTGCAAAGTGCTAGAACCAGCGGCACCAACACAGACGTACCCACAGCGGGGCAGTGAAGCGGCATGCAGGGAATCAGCTGATTGGAGACACACCTGATGGTGACAAGGCATGGAAGCATCAAACACGCGCTCTCTTGGCACCCAGCAGTATCGGAACTGCTCTTAAACATGTAGAATTCTGGGTACCATTGGCTGTTATTAACACCATTGGTAGAAAAGAATTTACCAATGATTCTCCACCCGGCCCTCCTCCGTGGAAGAGCAGCTCCTGACCAAATCTGGGTGACTGGCAGCTGAGATGGTTGGCATTGAGGGACCAATGCCCATGGCGACGAGCAGACTGAGGGGTCGCAAATGTTTCTGGACCAGGGTGGACATCGTCTGGCCAAGGACCAGCGCTGTGACTTTAAATATTACTCAGTCACTGTACGCAGCTCAACCTTGGCTTAGAACTACCCGAGTGCACCAAGGGTGCTGGGCAGATGTGGCCTGCCAGTGGCACTGCCACCCCAACGATGAGGGCAGTGAGAGAGATGAAAAAACTTTACACAGATTATGCCCCCTTTGGTGCTCCATATTCTGGCACCAAATGGTTCCACACTCCCAAAGCTTTCCAATGCACATTCGAGAAAAAGGCAAGGGGGCGGGCAAGGCGATTTACGCATTGCACCATGCCTCAGCCAACCGGGAAAGCATGGCTGTCAAGTATGAATCTGATTCAGCAGGAGCATTAACTATTATAGTGGGAATCTCACCATCATCTTCGTTTTCAACACATAACAGCCCTCTCTCCGATGCAGCGATTGAACTCTGTCCTCTGCTAGAGCCCGAAATGTAATGCTATGTAATTTGTTTTTGTTTTTTAAAGAACCAGCAATCCTATCTGTCAGCTACCAGCGGGCATGCAAGATAGTGAGCATGGTCATGAGATGGCACACGGCGCACTGAACACTCAAACCCTTATGAAGAAGGCAAGTGAACAACATGCCGTTGTGGTCATGCTCTCATGAAAGAACATGAATCACCCACAAACACAGTCTCAGTATGCTGCGATGCGCTAGAGGAGTGGGGGGCCCATGGAGATGTACTTGGCAGGGTGGCCCAACTCTAATCCTCAGGTCACCCATCTAATATCAGCCAAAGTAGCCTTTTTCTCTTGAACCAGAAAATAAATTAGATTGGGGTATAAGTGAAGGGACTCAACCCCATTTGATGTTTCATAGTCTCAACCGTGCATCTAGAGCGCAGAGGTGTTCTATGGAGAAGGATAACTCTCTCAACTTTAACAACCAAGGGTGCTCAGCTGTATAAAACTAAATTAACTAACATCTTCTGCAGCTGAAGTGACATATTCCCACTGTAATGGTAAGTCCCCTAGGGCAAAGGGTTAGGGTTAGCATCTCTTTGCATGTTGGAAGGTTGTGAGTGGTTGGCTTGTACTTGTTACTTGGCATGTGTAAAAACCTTGCCTACATCTGCACCACAGAGGATCATAATGCAGTTCAGTTAGTTGTGGTGTTTAGTATAGTGAAGTGGAGTGACACCTAGTGAAGAGACAGACTGATAGAGAATGTCTTGGTTACTATTGTAACCACCATTCCCTGATGGAGAGAACAAACTCATTTTGTCCCTCTTTCCAGAACTCTGATCTGCCGGTGATGTGGTTGAGACACATCTTGGCTCCTCAGACCAAAACTGAATGAGTGAAGCATTTCAGCCCTCTTTTATACCTTTTATTTAAGTTTCTAGACATGCAAATTTCACTTGTGAATTCCATTGGCCTTTTCTGAATATGTTAGAGGTGCTTGGAGCTCCAAAGAGTACTCAGTATTTTATGTCAGAATTTCGACACATTTTCTTTACCTCCATCAGGACATGTGGATTACAATAGTACAATATGCTCTTGGTTTGAATACAGCAATCAGCTGCAATACATTTTTTTTACATTAAATTTGCTGTCAAAGAGCCTAATGTTGCTCCAGTAAAATTGTGGACACAGTTCCACCTTCATAAAAAGGACAGAAAATAATTGACATATTTATGTCAATACAGAATACATACAGTATAAACAATGTTAATTTTCTTAGTGTTTGATATCATTTACAAGAAATGTTCATTAAACATTTTTGGCTGGTATATTGATTGAAACTGCAGATTTTGGTTTCAGACTGTGGCCAAAGTAATAGTGCGTTTGGCCCTATCAATAGAATTTATGTTCTGGATAAGAATCTATCAAGGAGACAATCATGCAAAGACTGGATTTAACAGAAAACTAGACTGAACTGTGTCTTCAGTATTGTAACTACTACTGTAATTGTAACTATAATTGTATTGTAACTGTAATTATATACTGTAACTGTGGTCTGTTTCTAAATCTCTCAGCCTTTCCACCAAGCCTAAATCATTCTGTGGCCTCCCGTTAGTGCCTCTTTTTTTAAGTGCACATGGCTTGGTGCTTTTGGTATTGCCCCAATTTAAGTGTCCCTTGGGTTTTGATAGGGCAGGAGCCAGAGATGGAAGAATATTTCCTGCAATTTAGAATAAAAGAATGAACTTGGCTGAAAACAATGTCTCTGCAGAGTCACCTGAGTACTCAAGAGTGAATTAGAACTCACGTATAAGACAGTCACTGATTAAAATTTAATGGCAGATGCTTTCTAGGCCAAACCTTTTGTGTGGACCTAGCATTAATATCTTAAAAAGTGTGCTAGTGACAACAGAAGGTTTTTCACTTCGAAATGGAAGAGAAGGGCTATTGCCACAAAAAGTCAGATATGCAAAGTAACAAAGTATATTTACTTGAGTCAGGGCCATAGACATTGAGGGGGACAAGTCCCCTCCCAATAATTAGAAATGGCCAAATTGTCCCGCCAAATATTTGAAATTCTTGCATGGCTCTACTGCACTCCATTACGGAGCGCTCTGTAAATTAGGATGACAAAAAGGTTTAAAAGGTATATTTTTAGTCTGGTCTGCCTCAGGTCTTGTCTGGCTATCACCAGACTATGCTTAATTTAAAATTGAACATTGGTCTCGGGAGTCTGCTGTGTATTTTCTACTGCACAAGAGGCGTGATAAATGAGCATTATTTGAATAACTCTGTATGCAATTGGATAGTCCTTCAACCAATCAAACCACAAGAGGGGTGATCAACAGGCAACGACCTATTGTGTCTCTATCCGTCATCGTGTTAAACCCACCAATAACGTGGCAGGTGGATAAGCCAGTCTGTGATTGGTTCCAGCAGAAGTGTAACAGAAGCAGTAGAAATTAATGTACAGGTTTCCAGACTGAGTTGCAGGGCGAAATCAAATCACCGGCAGGTCAGGCTGGGTTTGCCTAGTCTACCTCAGGTCTAATTGTGCTCGTCAATGTAAAAAAAAAAAAAATTAGATGCCCAATCAAATTAAACTAGGCAGGGTTTACATTTACAGCATTTATCTGAAATAGAAATCTATTGAAATTAACCCTCTGGGTTAAATCTTTGATTTATCAAATAATCCTGAAAAAAAAAAATACACAAATATTTTCAACATTCATAATAATAAAACATATTTTATTGAGCATATATATCAAATCCTCATATGAGAATGATTTGTGAAGGATCATGTGACACTGTAGGAATTTGTATTTTCCGGCACCGAGTCGACACAACAAAGCATTCCAGAGACCTCCTCTCTGAAACCTGAACCGATCATAAAACTAATAAAGGATGCCCAAATGGCCCAGAGACAACATATCTGCCCCTTTACCTGCGTTATCTCAAAACCTGCACAAGGACAAGATGAGTCACGTGATTTGATCTCCCTTTGTTCTACAAGCGCAACAGCGGGCATAACCTTAATGAAGAAGGTACTCATTTATTACTGACAGGCATAAATTTAAATCATTATCGGGACACAGAGTTGCTAAGAGCTTTTCGAAGGTCCAAAATCAACCCAGACATTAGACAGAGACAACTTCTTCCACCTCCTTCCTCGACCCGCACATTCCAAGCAGGGACTTTGGGGCCCGTTTAAAACTCCCGGGCAAACAAGATATCAGGGCTTTTTGGTGAACATTATGAACTAATGTTAGTTCAATATCTTGTGTTTGCACTTGCATTAAATGTTGAATCAATGGTGAAATAAATGCTATTGAAACAACATTACAGTATGATTGATTCTACATCACTGATGTTGAATCAATATTGAAATTAAAAATAATAATTAATGGTAATATTGTTGAATTAATGTTACACTACGATGTTGATTCTACATCACTGATGTTGAATCAACACTGATATGATCAAAAATAATCTGTGGTAATATTGTTGAATCAATGTTACAATGTGATGTTGATTCTAGATCACTTTTGTTGAAACTGAAAATACAACTAAAACATAATGACAAGATAAAACAATGTTGTCATCTGATATACCAAGTTAATGTTGAAACATTATTTCAACTACACTTCAAAGGACCATTTCAAATTTGGAGAAAACCTTTTAAAATATAAACACCACCTCAGCAGTCAATTTATTTTATTTAACAGTTTACCACAATCAGTATAAAATATATAAAATATCCTTCTTTAAAAAAGGGGGAGAGGGGAACATTAGGACAAAAGCATTGCAACCTTTAAAAATAAAATTAGTTTCAGAAGTCTGATGTCATTATAACTACAGTTGGTCCAACAGTTCAGGTTTTAAATATCTGGCTTGCATCAGACGACTGTCTCTTTTGGGTCGAAGAACAAGTCAATTCAGATTGAAATCATACAGTCACATTTAAGAATGTTAATTGCAACGGTTTTGGGTCAACCGCACCATTATTATTAGTATTATATATATCTTTTTTATCTATATATCACAAACCTATGAGTCAATCAGGAGGATTAATCATCGAAGATCAGAACGGAAATAAAAGAGGAAGGGAAAGCAGTGGGAAGCGAGGTAACAGTGAAATAAAAGAGGAAGTAAAAGCAGTGCCCACATGGAAAAAACCTATATAAACAAATATGTGTTAATATAGGATTTGATATAGGTTTTTAATATATGTGACATATATAAAATTGGCCGTTTTCCTATAATATATGTACATATATGTACATATGCACATATATGTGTACAAATATACCTACAGTGCCCTCCATAATTATTGGCACCCCTGTTTAATATGTGGTCGTGGACTTCTAAAATTTTTTTTTTTTTTTAAACAACGAGAGAGGGATCTTTGACTATTCTTCTTTGCACAATCTTTCTAGATCATAGTGTCCTGGGTCCTCTCTTATGCACTCTCTTCTTAAGCTCACCCCACAGGTTTTCGATTGGGTTGAGGTCTGGGTAATGAGATGGCCATGGGAGGGCCTTGAGTTTGTGACTGCTGAACCATTTTTGTATAGTTTTTGGCACATGTTTTGGATCATTATCCTGGTGATGACGACCCATCTTCAGCTTTCTGGCAGAGGCCATCAGGTTTTTATTTAAAATGTCCTGGTAGTTCAAAGCATTCATAATGCCATGCAACCTAAAAGGTTCCCAGGGCCTTTGGAAGAGAAACAGGCCCACAGCATCACAGATCCTCCACTTCACGGTGGGCATGAGGTGCTTTTCGGCATACTAATCTTTTGTTTTACGGCAGACCCACTTAGAGTGTCTGTTGCAAAAAAGCTCAACCTTAGTCTCATCTGACCAAAGTGTAAGCTGCTCATCCCAAATAAGGGCAGTGACGTCAGTGTTATGGGGTTTCCTTGAGTGTGCTGGGCGAGAGAGAAACACCTGTGTCAAATTGGTAATTAGAGACTGAAGCTATAAAGGTAGGATGCTTTTGTTGTTTGGGAGGGCTTTTTCTGTGAGTGCTGCTGAGTTCATTGCCGAGGCTGCCGTGCCGGGACGTGGGCTGAGGATTGTTCCTGTTGCGTGCGAATAGCTGGGAGGGATAGTTTGTAGTATTGGGGTTTTCCCCTGCTAAGTTGGGCGGCCGCGGTTGATTTCCCCGAACGCTGTATCCCACGTCCGGTAGCGGGTAAGGAAGCCAGCAGTACACTTTTATTTTCACCGCTGTATTAGTGTTTGATGTGTTTTATGTATTGAGATATATATATGTATGGTGGTTGTATCGCCGGGGAGACTTATTTCATGTGTGTGCCAATATTGGTCCCCCGGCGCTTTTTGTCTGTAAAGTGAGCGTGTGTGTGTGCAGGGGGTATGAGGGCAGGTTATTATCTCCCATAACGCTCCTGTAGGTTATACAGCTTGACGAAGGCTATGTATTTGGCCCGAGTGGTATCGATGGTCTGAGTGATATTTGGTGTGTATTTATTGGTGTTATTTAATGAATTGATTATTTATGCTACTCTGAGGTTTTGCGGTGTAATGAAATCATGCATGTATTGTGATCATAGGATTTAATTGAATGGGTGTGCTTTTTATAATAACTGTTGAGACCCCGAGTTAAATATGTTCCTGCTTGTTGATGTTGTATTCTTATAGTTAACCTTGCTGAGTATTAGTATTATCAATTAACAAATTTCCAGTGAATTGTACCTATCTTGATCATGTTAACCTGGCGCCCCCTGAGTTTTAATACCATTGTCCATGAATAAAATTGTTATATTTTCTCTCTTGAGTACTTGAGTGTTTTCTTGGTTATTGAGCCCACAGTAAATTCATGGTCCAGTAGAGAACCTGTGAATTAATCTTTCGTAGTATTTGGGGGTTGGTTACAAAAGCATACGATCCCAGTTGAAGTCCCAGTATCGCTTAGCGAACTCCAGACGTTTACGCGTGTGAGTGTTAGTGAGAAAAGGCTTTTTCCTTACATGCCTCCCAAACAGCTTGTTGGCATGTAGAGACCGTCTGATGGTTGTTTTGGAGACTTTGTGACCCCAAGATTCCACTCTTTGATGCAATTCTGTGACAGTGAGCTTAGGACATTTTTTACTTCTCTTACCATCTTCCTCACTATGTGTTGTGGCAAGATAAACTTGGGACCTCTTCCGGGCTTGTTTGTCACTGTTTAGTTGTTTTAAACTTCTTAATGATTCCTCTGACTATAGATACGGGGAAGTTAAGGTGAGTGACCGTTTTTCTTGTAGCCATTGCCTGACTTATGAAGGTCGACACACATCTGCCTTTCTTGAATGGTGTGTTTTCTTGTCTTTGCCATGTTGACAAATTGGTAAGAGAATAAGGCCTCTGTGTCACATCATATTTATACCCCAGGGAAGCAGGAACTCATGAATTACTAATTAAAATTTCCTAGATACCCTAACCAACTTTAGCAACTACAGAAAAATATATTTAGAAAAAAAATAAATTACATTTCAGAAGAATTGTTAGGGGTGCCAATAATTGTGGGACATGTGATTTCAAGTTTTTTTTTTTTTTTTTTCTAAATGTGTGATTTTTTTTATTTTTTTTTACCACCAAAGTAAAATGCTTAAATGAAAAGTTGGATTTTTCTCTTTTTTTTGCATTTGGGTTCTATGTTGTTTTAAAAAAAGGGAGAATTTTTAGAAGTCCACGACCACATATTAAACAGGGGTGCCAATAATTGTGGAGGGAATGTATATATATTTATATGTGTGCATATATGCACCTTTAAGTTCACCTATACTATAAAATATGTAATTACAGTTGTAACGAATCTTAAATGAGAAGGAAGGAGGCAGGAACCGGCGAACGTTTCAAAACTTTAATTCAACATAAATAAACAAAACGAAAGTAAAACCGCAGGCAGCCCCTCATGTACGACTGCCCGCAAATACCCACAAAATAAAACGTGGGCAGCCCCTCACGGACGACTGCCCACCAACACATAACACATAAACAAAACTCAACATAAATTCCAGGCCTGGTCCTCTCTCGTCTTCCGCAGCCCTTGCTCCTCCTTTTATGCTCCCGTCACATGGCCGCGAGACGAGACCGGTGTGCCATGCAGCTGCGATCACTGCGGCCGCAGCACCTGGGGGTAAGGACAGAGAGGCGAGAGAAATGTAGACGGGAGCACGAGGAGCTAGTGAACGAGAGAGGGGAGAGAGGGAAAAAAGAAAGATAGAGAAAAAAAATTTCTGGTCCGGTTCCCAGACATACTGCCGTTCGGCCCTCCGCCCGCCGAGAGGCTCTTCCTCGCGGTGCTGTGCGATGGCACTGGACGCCTGGTGGACAGCTCGATCCTCCTCCGCCCCCTGGCGGCCAGCGATGACTCCTCCTTCTGAGGGACCCGGCAGCGAGCCCCACGCTCCCTGCTCCCCCCCTATCAGGCGGATGGCAGCAGGCTCCGGCTCACGGCAAGCGCGGCGACTCCTCTGCTCCCTCACGGACGGCAGCCACCCCACCTCGACCCAGGGGCACGGCAGCGAGGTCTCTGTCCCACCTTCCTTGCTCCAGGACCATCGCCTCGGGCAGCCCTCGCGGTCCTCATTCATCCGCGCTGCCTGATGAATTATATAAAATTACACATAAAACAACTAATTTTCAATCAAATTTATTTTACAAACCTACTCTGTCCATCTACAGTAATTTACTTTTAAAATATAGGTTTTCCATGTACAATAACTAAGATATTATTTATAAAAATGCATTAAGCACATCAATTCAAAAACATGTTTGCATATTTACAGTATTAATTTTTATTTTAACAGAACCACTCACAACTTCAACCTCTAAATTAAGTAGGCCTACTTGTAAATAAATAGCAACATTTACAGACAATTTCTGTTAAATTTACAAAATATAGTACAGAAAATGCACATTTATATTATTAGTCATTGTACATAACACGTATGTCAAGTTGCTTGTATATAGGAAATACAAGCTTAGTATATATTTTCCTGTATCATTATTTATATATATATATATATATATATATATATATATATATATATATATATATATATATATATGTATATATGTATATATATATATATATATATATATATATATATATATATATATATATATATATATATATATGTATATATGTATGTCTATCAGGTTATATTCAGGTTATAGTTAGGTTATTCCACCAGCATGGAACAGTCCAGTGAAAGTGATTTTGTGCCTCTTTGGGATGGCACCATAATCCGCCATTCGACTTCACAGTGCAAGCTTCTGGAGGACGTATAAATCTGAAGCAGTGAGTTTAGGTATAGGGGTGCAGAGCCAGTAGTTGTTCTGTAGGCAAACACTGATGCCAGTGGCTCGAACATGAGCTTGGATGAGTTGTGTAGCATGTTCTGATAGGAATGGCCTGATCATCCCAATGCTGTACAAGGACAATCTGCAAGATCGGGCATTGTTCTAGCAATGTGGTCTGTGAAGTTTAACTGATCAATTATAACACAAAGGGCTGGCTGAAACCACTTCTGTCTTGGTGAGGTTGAGTTGAAGGCAAATGTCATCCAGGCGAAGGTTGGAAATTTCCATCAAGCAGGCTGAGATGCAAGCAGCTACTGGCTGATCATCCGCTGGAATGAAGGGTAGAGAGATGTGTCAGGATAGCAGTGATAGGAAAAGCAATGTTTCTAAATGATTCTAGTTACAATTATAACAAAATACTATTCAAAACAGCTGCATGATAAGATGTCATCACATTCTTTGTTTGCATCTTATCATACAGCTGTTTTGAATAGTATTTTTTTTATAATTGTAACTAGAATCATTCAGAAACATGGCTTTGTTTAACATTATTTATGTATGTTTTTTTTTTTTATTTCAGGTCATGTGGAAAGACTGGAGAACTCCAGTCTTTCCACATGACCAGAAATCACACACAAAAATAAATAAATAAATAATACAAATAAAAAAGCAGGTCTATTACATTAAGTGAAGTTAATAAACGTAATTTCGGGAGGAGTACGCCCATCTAATCTTTCAATTAATACCAAGGTATAAAACCAGCAGCTTACCTCTTCCCCTTTTTGGTTCCTGAAGCATTTGGCCTGCCCAACTCTGCTTGACTGGCTGCGCTGCTCATTTCACCTGTTGATCTCCAGACCGCCGGTCTCTCCGCTCCATATAACACCTCGCTCAAGAAAACCTCTCTCTTCTTCCATCTAGAATCATCACGGGGCTCGGTCGATCCTCATCGTGATGCATCGAGGCCTTCATCATCATCAACATCATCCTCTTCAGCAGTAACGTTAAGCCTCGTACCTCCTGCTGAGAAATGGTCCGTCAACGCGCTCAGGCAAGCGTTATCCAGCGCGGGTTTTCCATTTCACCCAGAGGAATTCAAACCGCAACTTCACGATCTGCTCGTGTGTTTTCACCAAAAACTCTCACTCTCACGCCGCATTCAGCGTTCTCGCAGCAACACGCAAACAACAACACAAACAACTGCACGATCTATACGGTCCGTTTCAGTTTCAGTTTCAGCCGGCAGCCGCAGCTGCCGACGCTTTCACGTCCGCTCCTTAATTCGGCCGGCACTATCGCGGCCGCAGACATTAGTTCCGCGTCTGCTCGCAATAGTTCCATGGCCTCTTCGACTGTTACCTTTCACCCTCCCACAGGTAAGTATAGCTTCTTCTGTTCTTCTTTCCACACTTCCTTTATTTCTGTGCTTTCTGGCTTTTATTCTCTGTTAAATCAAGAAAAGCTATATAATACATTTCTCCTCTGCTATTGGAGCAGGCCCAAAGCGTGAGGCTGCCTCCGCAAACGGTCCTGCCCCCCCTCCCTTAATTTCTTCTCTGCTATAGGTGCAGACCCAAAGCGTGAGGCTGCCTCCGCAAACGGTCCTGCCCCCCCCCCTTTTAATTTCTCCTCTGCTATAGGTGCAGACCCAAAGCGTGAGGCTGCCTCCGCAAACGGTCCTGCCCCCCCCCCTTTAATTTCTTCTCTGCTATAGGTGCAGACCCAAAGCGTGAGGCTGCCTCCGCAAACGGTCCTGCCCCCCCCCCCCTTAATTTCTCCTCTGCTATAGGTGCAGACCCAAAGCGTGAGGCTGCCTCCGCAAACGGTCCTGCCCTCCCCCCCTTAATTTCTCCTCTGCTATAGGTGCAGACCCAAAGCGTGAGGCTGCCTCCGCAAACGGTCCTGCCCTCCCCCCCCCCTTTAATTTCTTCTCTGCCTTAATTTCTCCTCTGCTATAGGTGCAGACCCAAAGCGTGAGGCTGCCTCCGCAGATGGTCATGCCCCTCCCTCTCTTTTCTTTTCTCCGCCGCCATTGGAGCCGATCCAAGCATGGGGTTGCTCCCCAAGCTTTCTATTCTCCAACCTTATTCCATCCAGCTTCTGCTTCCTCTACAGTTTATTGCCTCCTTCTCAGCTGCATTGCTCTTACAGTTCCTACTACATCATTGCTATGGATCCATCACCTGTCTCCACCAAGCCTCCGCACCTCAATCACCCCAGGTGGTTGGTCCCAGTATAGCTCATAAGCCCCGCCCCTCCATGGTTTCTAATGGATACGAGTTGAACTAAACAATCAAATTACACTTTATGTTTCCAAGATGTTTCCTGTCCTTTAAGGCAGTTTTATCACTATGATTTTCAAGTATTTGTTTTAAATAAGTTTAGCTTAGTTAGTTGTTTGACGCTATAAAAGTTGTCACTGAGGAACCAGCAGACTTTTTCAGGAGAAGAGAGGAGTTTTTTATCTTAATTTCTATATTTCCCAGATTTTGGCATAAATATTAAGAGCATTAGCCCGAAGGTGGACACCGTTCCAACCCCAGCATTGCAATCCTACTGGACAACTTGGAGAGCTTTTTCAAATAATTCCTACAACCAACTTGTTTTCCCAAATTCTCCCTCTTTTTCAATTTTTGATGTCATACGAGATGTCCACCCAATCTAGTACCTTCAAAGTCTATCTCGGCTGCTTTAAATTTCTAATCTACAACCATCCATCCGACCATCTATGATCTCTAAGTTTTAAACAAGAACACCATCCGTTTCCTCATCAAAAGCAATAAACGGATCAATTTAAAAAACTGCCTTTTTATTCCTATCTTCAATCTCCCGACACCCATCCAGCAATATCAATATCTTTCCTTCTCCCTTGCCACAGGGAGGTGCTGATCTCCTCACTTCTCAACCCGCTGTTTTCTGATGAGAACAACCTTCCTGTCACCAGGCAGTGAAGTTCATTAAAAAGCTTCAGCAGATCCCCACCCACTCTGGTAATTAGGCTTACTTATATTCACCTCACTTCTTCCGCAATGGAGCAGACACCACCGCAGGCCAAAAAAGACTGCCACACCATCAATTAAACTATTGGGTTGGTGGTCCTCAGAGGCCTTTCGATTTTACTTTGTTCGGACCTCAGCCTCATCAAACAAGCCATCTTCGCTTGACGCTGCAGTGCTCTGCCAATTTGATACTGCTGCTGCAGTATTTGGATTTACTAGATATCACCATTGTAGTCCTTCACTTAATGCCACAGTCCCTGCTTGATGCTCCAGGGCTTCGCTTGCCACTACAGTGCTCCTCCAGTTTAATGCTGCCACTGCAGTGCCCATTATTATTATTTAATGCTGCCACTGCAGTGCTCCGTCATTTTGATGCTGCCACTGCAGTGCTCCTACTATTTAATGCTGCCTCTGCAGTGCTCCTCTTATTTGATGCTGCCACTGCAGTGCTCCTCCAGTTTGATGCTGCCACTGCAGTGCCCCTACTATTTAATGCTGCCACTGCAGTGATCCGTCAATTTTGCCGCTGCCGCTGCAGTGCTCCTCCTATTTGATGCTGCCGCTGCATTGCTCCTCCAGTTTAATGCTGCTGCTGCAGTGCTCCTCCTATTTGATACTGCCACTGCAGTTCTCCTCCTATTTTGATGCTACAGTGCTCCTCCAGTTTAATGCTGCCACTGCAGTGCCCTTACTATTCAATGCTGCCACTGCAGTGCTCCTACTATTTTATCCTGCCACTGCAGTGCTCCGTAATTTTGATGCTGCCACTGCAGTGCTCCTCCACTTTGATGCTGCCACTGCAGTGCCCCTACTATTTAATGCTGCCACTGCAGTGATCTGTCATTTTGCCGCTGCTGCAGTGCTCCTCCTATTTGATGCTGCCGCTGCGTTGCTCCTCCAGTTTGATGCAGCCGCTGCAGTGCTCCTCCTATTTTGATGCTACAGTTCTCCGCCACTTTGACACTGCCGCTGCAGTGCTCCTCTTATTTGATGCTGCCGCTATAGTGCTCTTCCAGTTTAATGCTGCCACTTGCAGGGCTCCCCCCTTTTAATGCTGCTGCTGCAGTGCTCCTCCAGTTTAATACTGCCACTGCAGTTCTCCTCCTATTTGATGCTGCAGTTTTCCTCCTATTTGATTCTGCCACTTCAGTTCTCCTCCTATTTTATGCTGCCGCTGCAGTGTTCCTCCTATTTTGATGCTAAAGTGCTCCGCCATTTTGATACTGCCGCTGCAGTGCTCCGCCACTTTTACACTGCAATGCAGTTCTCCTCTTATATTGATGCTGCAGTTTTCCTGCTATTTGTTTCTGCCACTGCAGTTCTCCTCCTATTTGATGCTGCCGCTGCAGTGTTCCTCCTATTTTGATGCTACAGTGCTCCTCCTTTTTGACACTGTCACTGCAGTGCTCCTTCTATTTGATGCTGCCGCTACAGTGCTCCTCCAGTTTCATGCTGCCACTCCAGGGCTCCTCCTTTAATGCTGCTGCTGCGATGTTCCGCAATTTGACGCTGCTGCAGTGCTCCACCAAATTGATGCTGCAGTTCTCCTCCAGTTTAATGCTGCCACTGCAGTGCACCTCCTATTTAATACTGCCACTGCAGTGCACCTTCTATTTAATACTGCCGCTGCAGTGTTCCTCCTATTTAATGCTGCCTCTGCTGTGCTACTCCTATTTGATGCTCACACTGCAGTGCTCCTCCTTTTCGATGCTGCAGTGAGCCGCAATTCGATACCACCGCTGCAATGCTCCTCCAATTTTATGCTGCCGCTGCACTGCTCCTCCATTTTTGATGCTGCCCCTCCAGTGCTCCACAATTTGATACTGCCACTGCAGTGCTCCACCATTTGATGCAGCCGCTGCAGTGCTTCGCAGTTCGATGCCGCAGTGCTCCGCAATTTGATTCTGCCACTGCAGTGCTGCGCCAATTTTATGCTGCAGTGCTTCTCCTATTTGATGCTGCTACTGCAGTACTTCGCTAATTCGTGACTTCCGCTGCAATCCTTTGCTTGATACTGCCGCTGCAGTGCCCAGTGCTCCACAATTTAATATTGCCACTGTAGTGCTCCTCCAATTTGATGCAGCCATTGTAGTGCTTCTCAATTTGATACTGCCACTGCAGTGCTTCGTTATTTGTGACTGCCTTTGCCATGCTTTGCTTGATACTGCTGCTGCAGTGCCCCGCTAATTTGAGACCGCTGCTACAGTGCCCTGCCAATTTGAGACTGCCGCAGCAGTGCCATGCCATTTTGAGACTGCCGCTGCAGTGCCCCGCCAATTTGAGACTGCCGCTGCAGTGCCCCGCCAATTTGAGACTGCCGCTGCAGTGCCCCGC
The DNA here is from genome assembly GCF_024679245.1 of Pseudorasbora parva. Classification (NCBI taxonomy): domain Eukaryota; kingdom Metazoa; phylum Chordata; class Actinopteri; order Cypriniformes; family Gobionidae; genus Pseudorasbora; species Pseudorasbora parva. Next base: position 34,617,622 of record NC_090175.1, read on the forward strand.
CAATTCGAGACTGCCGCTGCAGTGCCCCGCCAATTCGAGACTGCCGCTGCAGTGCCCAGCCAATTCGAGACTGCCGCTGCAGTGCCCTGCCATCTTGAGACTGCCGCTGCAGTGCCCTGCCATGTTAAGACTGCCGCTGCAGTGCCCCGCCATCTTGAGACTGCCGCTGCAGTGCCCTGCCATCTTGAGACTGCCGCTGCAGTGCCCTGCCATCTTGAGACTGCCGCTGCAGTGTTTTGCTCAATGCTGCTGCATTGCACCGACATTTTGAGACTGCCGCTGCAGTGCCACACCATTTTGAGACTGCCGCCCCAGTACCCCGCCAATTTAAGAATGCTGGAGGCTGCTGCAGTTCCCCGCCAGTTTGAGAATGCTGCTGCAGTGCTTTGCTTGAAGCTGCTGCAGTGCCCCACCAATTTGAGAATGCTGGAGGCTGCTGCAGTTCCCCGCCAGTTTGAGAATGCTGCTGCAGTGCTTTGCTTGAAGCTGCTGCAGTGCCCCGCCAGTTTGAGAATGCTGTCACAGTGCTTTGCTCGATGCTGCTGCAGTGCTTTGCTTGAAGCTGCTGCAGTGCCCCGCCAGTTTGAGAATGCTGTCACAGTGCTTTGCTCGATGCTGCTGCAGTGCCCCGCCATTTTGAGAATGCAGCTGCAGTGCTCCGCCAGTTTGAGAATGCTGTCACAGTGCTTTGCTCGATGCTGCTGCAGTGCCCCGCCATTTTGAGACTGCCGCTGCAGTGCCCTGCCAATTTGGGAAAGCTGCTGCAGTGCCCCACCATTTTTGAGACTGCTGCTGCAGTGCCCCGCCAATTTGAGAATGTTTCTGCAGCGCTTTGCTTGATGCTGCTGCAGTGCCCCGTCAATTAGAGAATGTTGCTGCAGCGCTTTGCTTGATGCTGCTGCAATGCCCTGTCAATTCGAGAAAGTTGCTGCAGTGCTTTGCTTGATGCTGCTGCAGTGCCTCGCCAATTCGAGAAAGTTGCTGCAGTGCTCTGCTTGATGCTGCTGCAACCCCTCACCTATTTCATAAACTGCCACAGCAGTTACCTACCTCAGTACTGCTACAGTGCCATCTTCCATTCAGTCTATTTAACAATTTTGGGGGGTCTTCGGGAATAATTATGCAGACTCCTCCCGTAATCATGAGCTGTTCAAATTTCCATGATTCTTGCTTGCTGTCTATTTCTGCATTATGTTTTTGGGGGGCAATCGGAGCTCGGGTAGAATATCCTCTCCGAGCCCCTCTATAGCAGACAGCAAGCCAAATCTGTTTACCACTTTCACTAAGATTATATGGGCACACAAACTCGTGAAGTGAAGTTAATAAACGTAATTTCGGGAGGAGTACGCCCATCTAATCTTTCAATTAATACCAAGGTATAAAACCAGCAGCTTACCTCTTCCCCTTTTTGGTTCCTGAAGCATCCCTCCTCCTCCCCTGCTCCTCCTTTTGTACACCACATTGGTGGTGGTTGAGGAGAGATCCCTGACATGAGTGTAAAGCGCTTTGGGTGTACAGTAGTACATATGAAAGCGCTATATAAATGACTCATTCATTCATTATTTTATTCATTCAATTTGCCTGTTATAGGGGGGCAATCGGAGCTCGGGTAGAATATCCTCTCCGAGCCCCTCTATAGCAGACAGCAAGCCAAATCTGTTTACCACTTTCACTAAGATTATATGGGCACACAAACTCGTGAATTCAAACATGTCAGCATGTTTTATTGAGACCAAAAACCTTAACCTAATGTGATTTGGAAGATGCGCTAAATTTACAGCATTTATAACAATTTATTAGCATTTATTAAAGTAAAATTATATTACTTTGACTTAACATTAGCTGCATCATATTACTCTCTAGGAGTATAGCGGTAACTGTCCAATCATCTGGATCGATGCTTATATATATCTGCAAAAAATTAAGAGACCACTTAACATCGAGAAATCAGTGTAAAGTGGTCTCAATTTTTTCCAGAGCTTTATGTATATTTAAATATATATATAATATTTGTATAACCAACTGACGTTATCCAGTGTATCTTATGATTCAGTATGCAATGACATAAAAAAAAAAATCTTTTTTGAAAGATTAATATATACATTGTATGGGTTTGTAACGTAAGCAGATGCGCTCAGAATATGTATTTTACTATGTTAATGTTACTATTTTAGTCTCATCTGCCTATAGGCCTATAGTTAATCGATAGTTCATTGTTTCAAAAGATATAATGACAGTAACATTACTACCACATATAAACAACCTTTCAAACTTTATGAATAGCTTAGTTAATCTTTCTTGGTTAAACAGCTGGAAAATTGAAAGAGGCCTGCACTGCTGGTATTGTCAGTGTTTTACTCTCAATGCCAGTTATGTGACTGAACACCGATAAGAAATGTTAACAATAGCTTTAAAACAATCAACACCACAAATGTGCAATCACACAATATGACGTTGAAATTACGTTATTTTTCCTCAGATTTTTCCGAGTGTGTGTTCAATGCTCCTTTTCATGGCTGCTCCGTTAATCTCACGACTCACTTCAACTTCACGAGTGTAGCTTAGCCTAAAATAAATTCAAATCACCTGCACTAACTTCACTAGCCGCATTGCCATTACACTTCAAAATGCTCAAATTGAAATTGAAAATTGAAAATACGCCCAATGGAAACGCAGCAATTTCGCAAAAACTCCCATATATCGCAAAAAAGATTTTACGCTCTCATGAGGTGGTTTTTCAGGCAATTCGAAAAAGGAAGTTTTCGTAAAACTGCAATGGAAGCGTTTGTTTTTGTTTTTTTTTCACATTTACATGTGCGGTGACGCATTGCTGCAACATAGGGCCTATATAGCCTATTATATTTCCCACTCAATTGTGTCGTAATAACATATTGACAAGATATAATGTAGTTAAAAGGACATATATTTTCTCTTAATAAGGACAGTGGCATAACTTTAACCTAGTAATGACGGACCCCAGTGCAACCACAAATAATATAGGCCTACTGTAATTAAGACATATATTCAAGAAATGTATTAAAACAGAAAGAGCTATAGCTTCAGCCTTACTCAAAGGCTAAAGAAACAGGCCAGCTACGCACGTCATTCCAGACGATCTTGGTTGGTTTCTTATTTAATATACAGGCAATTAATGGATGAACTATCGATTCAAATAAAAATACAATTTATACAAAACTAACTAATTTTTTTAAGAAAGACTTTCTAGAAAATAAAATTCGAAGTGATCAAAATCATGTGACTCCCCATCTCAAACATATTGCGAATCTTATAGCTTACTTATGCTGCTCACTTTTCATAATCAACATATAAATTAAAATAATAATATTACAAGCTAATTTTTATGCCTGAACGTAGCCTATATAGTTTCGTAGTTAGGCTGTTTTCTTTTACTCACCGCCGATAAAATTTTCTAATTTTTTCCTTCTTCCTTTAAGACAGCGGAAACAACTCGCAATACTCTGTCATTTTTAGCTATACAGATAAGTATACTAATTAGGGAACTAATTATTTAGCATGCACTCACTCCAAACGCTGTCTTAATAAAAAAAATAAAAAATAAAAAATAAAAGTTTATTTAATGCCATTTTTTTTTCTTTTCCAAAGCATTTCTAAATTCAGTTAATATGTCCAACAAACAAAATGTCTAGCCAAAATAACGAAAGTAGTAAAAAACAAAAACAAAAAAACATTTGAGTTACCATGCAAATTTAAACATTTCGCTCTTCCTATATGCGTCAACCTGGCGCGTGTAATAGTCGATCATTCTTTACAGATGACGGTTTGTTAGGAGAGAAGACGAGACAGAGTTCTTTATTAAACTCATAAAAGACAATATAATTACATGAATACTGTATTCTAAACACAGAAATGCCACATTATCATGAAGACATTGAAGCAGATCACACACACACACACACACACACACACACACACACGCACACACACGCACACACACACACTTCCGTGCTGCTTAAGTAACAAGGGGCTTTCCTTGCCGTTAATGCTTGGATTACACACGTCTCCTTCCAATAAAAAAGAATGGCTAGTGCGGTGGATGGGATATACAAACCTACCAAGTGCCATCATTTTGTAATGACATATCGTGAGAGGAAAATAATAAGTTTTAGTCGCATAACTGCAGCTATGGAAACGCTGTCATTTCGCAATAGTTTTATATCGACATTTAAGAAATATCGCAAAAGTTTTTCGCAAATCTGTAATGGAAATGCAGCTAGTGTAACTTACCTCTCCGCGAACAGTTGTGGGTGTGACTAACAGAAAATTAACCGGCAGCAAATTTGAAACTACTTCACTCGCCCACACATGCACACACAGTTGCATTTGCAATTGGATTTGGAAACCCATGTACATGAAAGATGTGGTTAGGAAATTTAGGGGAGAATTAGTCAGTGCAAAAAAATTATCAATATTTGCTTCATTTTTTTCTTCTTCTTTTTTTGCAAGACAAAAAAAAAACAAAAAAAAAATAGTACAGGCCAAAAGTTTGGACACATTACTATTTGTAATGTTTTTGAAATACGTTTTTTCTGCTCATCAAGCCTGCATTTATTTGATCAAAAATACATAACATTTTTTATATTGTGATATATTATTACTTATTATAAAATGTATTATAAATAATTTAAAATATTTGGTTTTCAATGTATTATACTTTAATGTTTCAATGTATTATACTGTATAATTATCATTTATTTCTGTGATGCAAAGCTCAATTTTCAGGATCGTTACTCCAGTCTTTAGTGTCACGTGACATCCAGTCTATCACATGATCCTTCAGAAATCATTCTAATATTCTGATTTATTATGAGTGTTGGAAACAATTCTGCTGCCTAATATATTTAATGAATAAAAGGTTCAATAGAACTGCATTTATTCAAAATTAAAAAATATTTTTAAAGGGGCTCTAGAATGAGTTGAAACAATGGTAAATTGTTCTCTGAAATCTACATAGCGGGTATGTGGCTTATTTAAGGGGGGCCACATACAACCCTATAAATTTACAACCCTATAAATTGTCAACCCTATAAATTTACAACCCTTACAACCCTATAAATTGTCCCTAGGATGTAATGCTCTGTTTTTGCCTTATTTGGAAGAGTCATTAATATTAATGTTGAGCTCTGCTCTGATCGGCTTATTTCAGCAGCTCACAGCACACAGCATTTCAGTTGCTCAGCAAAGCGGCTCTTGAGTCCTGACAGAACACAGACCGACTGAATGACACTTTAAGCAGAATATCTCAAATGGATATTAATAAAATACAGGCTACTTGTTTATTCGTGTTTTCAGATCATCTGCGCACGAGAGAGAGCTTGCGTGTATATGTTGCCAGATTGTACATGTTTAGGTAAAACACCGGATAGTATACATGTTCTTTTCACAGAAAAGCTCTGTTTGGGGGATTTAAATTACTGAAATCTGGCAACCGCATGAACAAGCTTCTTTCCCAAATCAAAACCAGTGATAGACTCATCTTTTATCGTCAACGATATTGCATGTTTATATAACGTTAGTCACAATGTAGGCAATGCAGTGACTGTGATGTACTCTGAAATACAAGCACGTAAAAACATCATACTTAAGTTCTCAAAAAAAAAATAAAAAAATTGAGTGAACGATCTGTAAGCAAAGTATCTACGGTTATATTTTGTCACACAAAATAATATTAACCTTTGTCATTAGACACACTATATAGTTCCCTTTCAGGGGAACTCCCGTTGCATCGGAAAGATGCTTATGGGAACGCTTGCGTGATGAAGTCATGAAGCACATGTGAGATCAGTCCAATAGTGTGAGGATACAGAGGCGGGTGATGTCACGAACCAGGAAGTATAAAGCCTGCCCAAAACACAGCCGCGCTAGCTTCTGTTGTCTTCAGTAGCGCTTTTGTGATCAGTGTTTCAGTGTTTTGATAGTTAGTAAAGTAACTCTAATACAACACTATGGCGGAAAAGCAGCAGTTTATAGTGTGTGTGTGCACCCTTTCCGTCGTTTCCTTATGGGTGGGGACACACACAATCTTTGTGTTGCTTGTTTGGGAGAGGAGCATGCACGGTCAGCGCTCGAGGGCGCTGGCTGTGGGCACTGTGAGGGTTCCTTTACGGACGCTCCGATCCCGCCTGGCGTTCTTTCGCGAGGACGTTCGGGCTCGCGTTCCCAAGGCTTTGGTCCTGCTGTTGCCGAGGCACAGCGGCGATCACAGTTCTGGGGTTCGCAAATGGATCTATCAGCGGGGATAGAGACGGGCCCAGCCTTATCTCTTCCCTCACCTCTCTGGGTCTGGAAGCACGCACTGCGGTTACTTCCGCCCCGATTGAGGCACCTCTGATGCAGCTCTCCAGTTCTGAGGATCTGGAGAGAGTTAGTATCAGAGAAATAGAGGATTCACCACCTCAGTCACAAGCATTCGAAGAACTAGTTGAGGTTGTGACTCGGGCTGTGGAAAGGTTGAATGTAACAGAGTGTGGCTTCCCGTGCTCCCCCTCAAAAAGTTTGGGGACAGGGGAAACGCAGTCTGCCGCAACCTTCGAGAGGTAAGACTGATCCGCGGACCGTCATTGATTCCAAGAAGGCTGCTAAGAAAAGGTCCGGATGTCCGAGGGGTCAGGATTATGGGGGTGTTCTCCCCCGAGGGGAGGCAGGGTATACCTCATTATACGGTGCCTGTCTCCCTTCGGCGCCCTCCGGGGGCCGTTCTGCCAACCCTGCCACATCGTGTGTTTCAGGGCGCAGCGGTCTCCTGCGAGCGTGCATCCCAGGGTCCAGAGCAGCCAGTTCAGGTGTTTCCTGCCGGTTCGCCGTTACAGGGCGCCGTACTGGCAGCTCAACAGAAACCAGAAGCCATTCTTGAGAGGATTATACCTCTAAAAAATGTTTTGGCAGCGTGGAAGCTACTGCCAAATGTTTCTCGTTGGGTTCCTAGTCGCAGCTGACATCAGAGGTTTCACACCTCAGGTGGTTGCATCTCATTAGTGGAATGAATCTGACTGATGCGGCATCATTTTCTCTGCTCTCATGAGTTTTCGGTCACGTATATCTTCAGGTAAGTGAAGTTTTAGCATTTCAAAGACTTTTTAAGGTTATTTTGTGCAGCATTATGTATTTGTTTGAGGAGAGTGTTGAATTAGCCTCAGTTGAGTGTATTTACCATTTCAATCCCACGTGTAATGCAGCACACAGTCACCAACCGAGTCATTGATTGATGATTTAAAACTCCGGACTAGTTTTCTTGCGTGCGTCCATTTTTAATGCGCTTCAACTATCGGACAGTCAGACATTTATGACAGTTTTGATCTTACAGTGTGACATGGCTTACAGCACTGATTCCGCTTGTACAGCCTGACAAGGAACAATCGTGAAGGATATACTAAATCTGAAAGTGTGCATCTGGGTTTAGTTTTGTTACGGCCATGACATAGTAACTTTTGGAAACGCGAGTTTGTTGTGGCCATGAGATCTTTGAGGGGAACGACATCTTTTTGTTCATGTCTATGAGCTTAAAGCGATGGTTAACCCAAAAATGTATATTCTGTTATTTACTCGCCCTCATGTTGTTCCTAAGTATTGATTGAATGTTTTTTTTTTTTTTTATATATTTATATATATTTATATATAGACCATTTCAGAATGTTTGTAAACAATCGCCTCAAGATACTTCCGGGTGGCAGAACGCGAGCGGCTTCTACTGACAAACTGAAGAGATCAGCCGGCTACTGTAAATAGTAACATAGTTAAGAACATTGCTGTTGTTTAAAGTTGAAACTATGACGAAAACGTGTTGTGTTTGGGGTTGCGCTATCAGATATACAGGAAAAGGTGTAGGATTTTATCGATTTCATTCAGAAAGAAGTAAATATATGCAGCAAAACCTGTGGGTGAGGAGGCTAAAGCGAGTGGACGTCGTCAAAAGTGGCGCTACAGAGAAGTATTCTCAAAATGGTCCATCTACAAAATCATAGCAGAGCATAATTATCTTCAGCTGAGGAATTTCGAGACTAATATTAGTAAACTTTAGATCTCTTTTAACCCCTTACGATTCAAAGATCATACGGCCTCAGATTACTATTGTTCAACATTCACTGCTCATCACACATTATCTGGACAAACTCAGTATCATCAGAAAGATTAAAGACTCCAGCTTTGATATTTGAACACTGTTTATGATAAAACTGGGTTGCAGTGACATTCAATTCTTAATTTATGTCAGGAGTGCATTATTATCGATCCGTTATGAACGATATTTTGAATTATCAGACGCACTTTAGTCTCTCGTCTTCACTGGCTCATTTGTGTTCACAGAGATCGCAAAGAACAGCTTTCAGTTTAGCTCTTAGTTTAAAAGTCCTCATATTTGGAGAAATATTGACATATCACGTTTGCAAAATATTTCGTCATACAGAATACCATTTCTATTCATTTCTCACGGAATTATTCGATATAAAAGAGTTAAAACATGCGCAGACCTCTCTCCTACTGTCTCGGACATTTCCTCATTCTGGCTCGAACGGGCCTATTCTAAATTTCTACGCGTGAACTAAGAAGCTAATAAACACACGATAACTATGGAATAAGGTTTTTGTGTGATTGTTCATGTGATTTCGGCTATTTTATATCAATAATGGATGTTTACATGACTGCTAACAGGTGTAGTGATTAGTTCCATATAAAATTATAAATATAACATATTTTAACATCGGGAGTTTGTGAGATATTGCAGATGCCACGAGTCATTAAAGTGGATCATTGCATCAAATCAGCTGGGAAACAGCATGACTGCACCGCGAGCCGGCCGCAATCACACAAGGTTTCGTGTTAAACACAGACACCGGAACTTTCAATGTTGCTGCTATAGCTTCAGATACAAAAAATAAAGAAAAAATGTGTGCAAAGGATTTGTTGAAAAGCAGAGAACAGGGAAATAGACTATCTACGATAGCCTAACATATTGTAACAGCAACAGTCACTAAAATAACTACTCAATGGTAGGCTGAAGCTCATTTAAAAATTGTGGTATTAGACTAGCACTACATCTACTAGACCAAGGTTAGGCATTTCATGTATTGCTATCTCCTGAATTAATTAATCGGTCCCTCAATAATCATGTTAACTATGTCTGAATACTAGCGTTGCCATAGGAACGCTTCGGCTTTTGCCACCCGGAAGAACGTTTATTACTGTTGTGACGTCATGGTGAATTGTCGTATATATATATATATTCGGTTTTTTTGTTGTTGTTGTTGTTGTTGTTTGGAGCAAAAAATTAATTAATTAATAAATCAATGAATTCAAATCTTAACCTGGCTAGTGATGCATTACATGGATTAAAAAAAAAAAAAAAAAAAAAAAGTGACAATAAATGATGACCGAATTATATTATATTAAACTATCCCTTTAGTTTAAGATTTATTTTAATCATAATTATGCAGACCTAGCTTCCAGATTGTATTGCTGTTAACATTATTTAAATTTAACTTTTTATTGCAGGTGCAGTCAGTTGAAACAACGAAAATAAACTACATTACCCATTATCCTTTGCCTGGACTCATTAGCACTCACTGTTTACAACAGTGTCTCATTATCGTGTTTTCTGCGTGGTTATCTCTGTCATTCACTGCAATGTCTTGTGTTGTGTACACTGCATTTCTGAGCATTTTTCCCGGTTTCATGTCACTTGGTTTGTTGGATTTCTTGCTTGTTTCCCGGATTACCCGTCTCTCCTGTCTTGTTTGTCTTTTTGGACTGTTTGCTTGTGTATGACATTTTGCCTGTTTTTGACTTCGATTGTGGATTACTCTCTTAATAAATACTGCATTTGGATCTCCTACATTCTGTCTCAAAGCGGTTCTTTACAATTAGAGACTTTGTTTACCTTGTGAAGTTGTTGTTTGTTATCTTTAGCAAGTTATTGTGATTACCCTTCCTTTCTACTTTAACTCTCATTGCTAGTTGAAGCATAATACACACTTGAAATTTGGTGTAGAATTGAGTCTAGACTCTTTGAATGTTATTTATATTAATATAAATCGTTTCTGAGTGACTGTAAACATTTGTCAAAAGTATATTATTGAATACATTTCTGTTGTTGAGTGTTTTATTTACCATGGAGTTAATAAGACTTTTACATAATGCTCAAAGTTGCATGTGGGCCACATAAGGGCCATTAGATTTTAACAAAACTCAGCCATACTAAAATTCCATATAAGGGCCACATACAATTGTATTGTTTGGCTCACGTTTGGTGGAGTTATGGCACTGCTTTGGCTGTGCTGTGGTAAATAAGAAGTGGGAAAGATCTGGGCCGGCAAACACAATCTAATCTGGGCCACATCTAAGATGTTTATCTGGGCCAGATCTGGGCCAAAGGAAATTTGCTGACTGAGTTGTAACGTTGAAGGCTCTGTTCCTTCTAGCTATTTCTTCTCTTAAGAGGATAGGAGATCTTCAAGCTCTTTCAGTGGCACCCTCGTGCTTGGAATTTGCACCTAGCATGTTCAAGGCTTTCCTTCATCCTAGGCCAGGTTTTGTATGGTACTTGGTGTTTGCTATAATTACTGTACTAGCCTCTTGCGTTATCTAGACAATGCTGTCTCTCTAAGAATTTTTTTAAACTTTCTATTTATTCAGAAATTGTTTAAACAGTCAATAAGTGGATACAATTGTTACTTACTGCTTGCAGGAATACATTTGTAGCTGCCACTTTCTTTAGTTTAAGACGCTGAGCGAAGCTTGCTTGAAATTGGCCGAACAAACAAACAGTCTTGAATTAAATAGTTGTGGTATCTGATTTTAAACATCATCTATGACTGTTGACATTATTTATCTGTGGGAAAGGTAGAACAGTCCTCACGTCTCTTGCACAGCCTGGAACATGACCATGAGAGCAGCATGTTTACCTGCAGTCCCGATGATTTGGCTCCGTCAGTTCCGCCTGACAATGCACATGTTTGGACAGATGCAAATGTTGGGGGCGTACATATAAATGATACCCAACGCTTGCGTCACGGTTGGCCTTATGTTGAGATTCACTTATTTTTCCATGGTGTTTTTCGTGCACAAGATTTACATAAGAAGTAGGAGGCAAGGGTGTTTGAGACTCACAGTATGTGATGTCCATGTACTGAACTCTTATTATTTCACTATGCCAAGGTTAATTAAATTTTTCATTCTAGGGCACCTTTAAATATCCTTTACTATCAATTTTTATCAATTTAACACATCCTTGCTGAAAAAATTATTGATTTATTTCAAAAATAAAATAAAAGACTGACTGCAAATTACTGACCAGTAGTGTATAGTTTTGTTACAAAATATTTCTATTTTTAAAACATTTGCTTCTTCTTTATTTTATCTTTATTTAATCTTTTTTTTTTTTACTTTTTATTCATCAAAGTATTATAAAAAAGTATCACAGGTCATGAAAAAATATTAAGCAGCAGTACTGTTTCCAACTTTGAAAATTAATCATCATATTAGAATGACGAGGGAACAGTTGTGCGAACACAGGGACATGGTGCTTAGTCACCTCAGCCTGTTGGGCCTTCGGGTCAACCAAGAGAAGAGCAAACTCTGTCCCACACAATGGATCTCTTACCTCGGTATGGAGCTTGACTCGGTCAACCGGACTGCGTGCCTCACAAAGGAGTGAGTCCAGTCAGTGTTTAACTACTTGAATTCATTCAAGGGCAGGACGGCAGTCATGCTTTCCTTCCTGCTCCGGCTGGAGCGAAGGCTGTCTCCCTCCACCCAAAAATGGAACGTCGCCGCAATAGCGGCGTACCACGATGCTGAAGGTAAGTCTGTAGGAAAGCACAACCTAGTCGTCAGGTTCCTCAGAGGTGCGGGGAGACTAAATCCTACTCGCCCAAACTCGATACCCTCTTGGGACTTAGCTCTAGTGCTCAGGGCACTTCAGAGCCCTCCCTTCGAGCCTTTGGAGTCATGTGAGCTTAACATTTTGTCAATGAAGACAGTGCTCCTGACCGCATTGGCCTCTAATAAGAGGGTAGGGGACCTGCACGTACTTTCGGTCAACGTGCCTAGAATTCGGGCCCGGTAACTCTACACCCCGGCCCGGATACGTGCCCAAGGTTCGTACCACTCCCTTCCGGGACCAGGTAGTGAACCTGCAAGCGCTGCCTTCGTAGGAGGCAGACCCAGCCCTAGCTTTGTTGTGTCCGGTCCACGCTCTTCGCGCTTACGTTGACCGGACTCAAAGCTTTCGGACCTCAGAGCGATTCTTCGTCTGTTGCAGATACCAGCAGAAGGCAAAGGCTGTCTCCAAGCAGAGGTTATCCCACTGGATAGTGGATGCTATAGTCTTGGCTTACCAGTCCCAAGACGTGCCTTGCCCGTTTGGGGTAAGAGCACACTCCACAAGGAATGTTACTTCTTCCTGGGCGCTGGCTCAAGGCGCCTCGCTGACAGACATATGTAGAGCTGCGGGCTGGACGACACCTAACACGTTCACTAGATTTTATATCCTCCGTGAAGAGGTATCTCTAGTAAGAGAGTATCTTCCCGCATCCTCGCCCCCAGTGGCCAGTAGCGCTAAGTGCCCGTTCTAGTGTTGGCTTGCAAACGCCACTCCCGCCCTCTGGGCCGGATACGTGTCTATTGTCTCCAGTTGTGTTCCCCAGAAATGGCTAACCCTGTGTGCTCCTCTGTCACCCCTGCGGTGTCAGACGTTGGGGACCAACTGATGTTAGGCCTGCACCCGTATGCTTGTGGAACGTGGTTGTAGGCTGGGTCCCATATGTAGCGTTTCCCTCACGGCAACCCCATATGTGTATTCTTCCACGGTACCAGCTACCCTAACCGGCTAGCCTGGTGTCTTTCCCTAGACAGAGCTCGCTTTGTCGTCTCTGGGTGTGTTCTTTCCCCCCTACAATTAGGTTGGAACCACCCCAGAGACTGCCATATGTTGCACTACCCTGTCTGGTTAGTCCTTATGTATATTTCACCACCATGCCATCCGTGGGCCGGATCTCTGTAGCGTTCCATCTCCCAAGACGGGCACGCTTTCCCAGCGTTATCCAATAGTCATACTGAGTGGGTCTTGCAGTAACAGCAGTGACTGTCCTCTCTGCTTGGAGCCCTGACCTCCGTACCATACTAGACGGTACAGTGCGCTCAAGCAGGACGCTGGAAGAGCCAGCCTCCTGCCGTTTTCAATAGGGATCCCAATTCGTTGGTCAGTTCCAACGTACGTCGAAAGTGACCGAATGAAAGGGAACGTCTCGGTTACGTATGTAACCCCTCTTTCCCTGAAGGAGGGAACAGAGACGTACGTCCCGTTGCCAGACGCTGTGCTTCTGCTAGGATGCCGAGTCACTAGTCGGCTCCTCAGCAGAAAAAACTCTAATCTACCATTCCACTTCCTATTTATACCCGCACTGCGGGGCAGAGCGTGGAATGCGTGGATCGCATGCCAAATTTCATTGGCTCGTTTTTACCAAGCGGCAACCTCCTGCGATCTCACTTGAAGCCAATACGGAAGTAATGTAAACTGTAATTCCTCAACTGGCAACTAGGGACAGGCTCCAGAAGGGAGCAGAATCTCATTGAGCCCCATGTTAAAATTCTCAACTTTAAAGCAGAAAAAAACATGTTTACAGCCTGGTACAAATTGCGGTTTTGGCTTATAAGGCTAATTTTGATCTTCATGACAACTCTGAGGGGGGTGAATTTTTTTATAACTCATTCGTTTACGTTATATAAAGCCTTAAAGTTCTGCATAATTAAGGGCGTGGTTACAAGTGGATAGCCATTAATCTGCCATCTATAGTTATTGCGTCACCTCAGCTTCGCGCACATCCCGCCTTTTTGCCCATTTTCTGTTATCCGGGAGTGACACGCGTTGACTCGCTCACAAGATGGCAACGCCCAGCTCGACCCTACTTTCAGCTTCAGAACGGCTTATCGGAATCCTATGGGTGACGTCACGGACACTACCTCCATATTTTTTTACAGTCTATGGTTTTTACACACTCAAAGTAGGATTGGTCTCTAAAATCAGATCCCAATTCGTCGGTCAGTTCCGACGTATGTCTCAGTTCCCTCCTTCAGGGAAAGAGGGTTACATACGTTTAATATTGTTACATGCCTAGCTAGCATGTCAGATGGATATTCAATGACTGGCTTAAACCACCACAGCATGCATTTATTCGATTTTAGGTGTAGCAGAAAAACTATGTAGAAAATCCCTAATATGTTTCGTTAGAGATTCCATAGATATTCTCTCATCTGGCTATTAACATTTTGCCAGATGACATTATTTTTGGGAAAAGTTTTGCATTATCCTTGCAGCCACAAAATATAAGTTTTAATTATGTTCGACTGTATAACAATTACTGCAAATATATTGTGGATGCAAGGATAATGCAAAACTTTTTCACAAAAAAATTATTGCAAATATTTGTTAAGGAATTAGTAAATCATATATTCAACTCCATTGGAACAAGGCATGCCAATATTCCTTTAATTTCAAACAATAAATACTCCTATTAAAAGGCTTCATAGTACATATACGTAGGTGATTAAGTAACTGTTTTGTTTTCTGTGTTGTGATAAAGAAACAATTTCATTACCTCTCAGCTCTTTACTTTAGATGTCCCTGAGAGGAAGAGACATGCAGTGTGCAAACAGAACAGACATTTGGGTGGCTAATTAATATAAAATACAGACTCACTGTGACCTTTGAGTGGAAAGACTGACATAAACAGACAGTTACAATCCCTAACCTTCACAAAAGTCTGGCTGCACCTAAACCACTGAGACAGCAGAACCCTTGACAACATCATGCCTTCACCTTACAATATCGATCCACTTGTGGAAAGAGATGCTTTTGTCCAGCATATTCATTGTTTTCTTTTATGGCTGTTGATTTACTGTAAATAAAATGGTCTTTTTGAGATTTTATATTCTGAGCAATCAGAAATCTTGTGTCACTAGTTAATGTTCACAAAACTGATCAATACATTGAGTCAACACACTAATTTACATTTAAATTACAATTTACTTTATGATGATATACACAATGCTTTGAAAAACCAAATTATAGTCATTTTCATTTGTATATTTTTAAACTTTTTGTTTTAAGTGTTTTAATATCCTATATCTGACTAATGAATGAATGAATGAATCAAATCAATCAATCAATCAATCAATCAATCAATCAATCAATCAATCAATCAATCAACCAAAGGACCATCCCTCTGTTTCTTTTTAACCCTTAAATGCATACTTCGGGTCGTTAGCGACCCGAGACGTCATTCACTACGCTCCTCCTCATTCATTTTTTAAAGTTAGACATCAACCTTCTTTATATTCCTCAATCAATCCATTTTAAACAATATAATAAGAAAAAAAGAATAGAATTATAATTAAATGCCTGTTTTTTCATTAGTTTTTTTTTGTCAAAATTGTATAGGCTCGCTAACGACCCGAGGTGTGTAGGATTGTACGTTTATTTTTTTGCACAATGATAAATGAATCTATAATGACGAAATAGGGCGCAATTCACCTTTATTCCACAAGGTGTCTGATGTGTCTGACACGCAATGATGAAGTGACGTTTCACTCATAGTTACCTCTGACAGAAGACGAAACAATAATAATTATAATCTGCAAAATTTGGAATGGATTAGTGATTTACTGCAGAGAGCAAGTTCTAAACACAATCAAATATTAGTGTCACTGTCTCTTGATGATGGATGTGGTCAAGAAGCTGTCAGTGATCAAAATATTGATTTTGAAGACGTTGAAAATCAGTTTGGAGAATATGCTCGAGATCGCGAATATGAGGCAGATGCTGTATATACTGGTAAACGAACTCTGGCAAGGACAGATGATGATGGTATTAAACATCTGCTCAAACTGAATCCCTCCAAGCTCCAAAAGGTAACGAAATAGGTTTTATTTTATTCTTCTGTAAGTGTTACTCTAACATCAGGAGTTTTATATATTATCGCGACAGGTACAGGTCTGTCCATGTTAAATATAGATCCGGGTCGCTAACGACCCGAATATGTAAGAATGTTTGACGAAACAGTCATGCATTTAAGGGTTAAACACGTTTTCAATGCAGTAGGGCCTTATCTTTTAACCCTTTGGACCCTAAGGCTCACTGTATAATGAAAAAACTGGAAAATCCTGTAAAAAATACAGACCATTACCTGTAAAATTACATTTTATTTTAACAGTGTAGGCAAATAAACTGACTTTGGACTATTTTATGGAGAAGCACAGGCAAAGAACTGTTACTAGGGTGCAGAGATATCACTCATCACATTGCAATCGCTCAACAGCCGAAGGACGTGAGGATGAGAGCTGTGATACCTCTGCACCCAAGTAGTAGTGCTTTGCCTTTAGGAAATTCCCTTGTCTTAATCTGCATTACTATTTGTAACCGTTGTGAATACGCAGGCCACAAGAAGTAATGGTGAGGATTTTTTTAGATCGCTTTTACTCGGGACATGCTAGCTGGCTGCATAGAATTCCATTCATTATTCTAAGATAAGCTAGTGGCAACCCTGCCAAACTAAAACAATGCACCGAAACAAAAATGTATTTGCCCACATATCTAAATGTAGGAAAGAAGTTGAATAAGCCCTATTTCTAAAAAAAAAAAAGTATAATTTGTGAGCATTTTTGTGAGATCGGGTTTGGAGTTCTCTGAATTGGCGTTGTCTTTGAAACAGAGAAAATTACTTTTAGCTGCTCTAACTGCTGCAAAGAAAATGTTAGTCAGTCGCTACTGTAGTGATTTTTACTTTTGTCCACCCAAGGACACCAAGTAAGGTAGTGAGTGGTACTCATGTCACCGCTAACGTCACTTAAGGTGTGGTTATGAGTACATCAGATGACCACCTTCCCTCCTCTTAGTTTGGGGACACTAGTCAAGGTATTTTACCTTGGCTGTATGAGAACTCTGAACAAGAGGCTGTCCAGTCATTTAGAATGAATGTAAAGTGAGGAGAGTTGGTCAGCTGATTTATCTGAAAGATTGGTGAGATTTCTAACTTGTAAAGCTTTTTCTGTATTATCAGCACAAGGAAGACACAATTGTAATAAAAATATTTTATTAACAAAAGATAAACAGAACAATTAACACAACTACTAAATGAATACAATACAATGAATGATAAAGGAATAAAGTGCATAAGATGTATAAAATACATGTGAGTAAGTTGAGTGTGGCTATGGAAGAGTTACGTTATCTTATGGAAAGATAAACTGTTGTTTCTCTGAAACTAAGGTGAAGAACCTTATTATGCATCAAACAAATAAACGAAAGATTATTTGAAGAGTTTGGTTCCAAAATGCTGTAAATCCAAAATTGTTAAATTGAGAAAAAAGGCATTTTCTTTCCCAAAAGACTGTTTGTATGAAAACTGTTATTTTCTGTTTCAAACTGTAATATATTTTGAGTTTGTAATAACATAAAAAAAACTAATCCATATTTTGATTTTAAACATTTATTAAACAAAGACATTTTTTTTCTCCAAAATGCAATTTATCCATAAAACGTTTTTCCCCAAAATGCTACAAATTCATTTCATCCACAAAAACTCACTTTCTGTATGAAATTGAGCAAAGACATAACAATAAAATAACAAGGAAAGGTTGTCTATACATATGACAAACCCCAAAACTTGAACAACAACACTTATAATAAACCATTAAACCAATTTTTAAAAGTACATTCATCTCGCTGCCTTTTTCAGATTGGATTCATTTCAGTCTGATATCAATGCTGTTAATAGCAACATTTCAAATTCATCCTGAACTCATATGTAATATTAGAGCAACATTTTGTTTCTGTTGCATTCATCTTGTTATTCTGTACACTACATTCATTAAATTTTCAAAACAATGTACGAAACTGTACAATTATTAAGTTAAATAGTATTATATAGTAAGTTCCCTTTCGTTCAGTCACTCCGACGTAACGTCAGTGATTGACGAATGGGGGTTTTGCTTAGAAGGCTATCATCTCCGAGACTAGAAAACGGTCAATGGCAGTGCTAATGCCATGGGCATGCGAGATTTGCATATATAAAGAAGTAGCTGGCATGAACACATTATATTTTTTATGCTTCAGAGCCAAGGGTTACGTACCTTTCATTCCTATAAGCCATCTGAGTATTGTCAGTTCTTCGAGACGATCAGGATCTTCCAGTCAGTGTTGGTGTACGGCACGTTCCAGCGGTCACATACTTCCTGCCTGCTGGTCTGACGATTAGTATCCAGTTGGTATGTGGTCCCCTGGGCACTTCAGCATCGACTGCGAGGTTATTCCTCTCACAAAAGAGCTCACACGTGGCACGTCCTTTTCAGGATGTCTCGTCCGTGTGCTTCTGGGTGTGGCCAGTCTTTGGCATCCTCCGATATGCACTCGCACTGTCTGATGTGTTTGGGCTTTCAGCACGCTCAGGCAGCCCTTGTGGATGAGTCATGTTCCCACTGCGGGAATATGGCCATCTCCGCGTTGCGGTCAAGACTCAGCGCCTCCTCCTGGCGTGGCTATCCTAAGCACCCCTCCAAGGCCTGTAGATTCACATCGTCTATGGTGTCGAAGACCTACCGAGCTGCTTCTTTGCTTGCCATGGCAACTCTTCAGGCCTACCAGGCCAAGTTGCTGTGTGACATGCACAAGGGTGGAGCCTACCCAGGGCTCAGAGATGAGCTGCGCACCGCAACCGACCTCGCCCTCCAGGCGACGAAGGTTACAGCACGCTCCCTGGGCTGGGTGATGTCCACATGTGTGGTCCAGGAGAGACACCAATGGCTCAATCTGGCCGATATGCGGGACGCCGAGCGGACTCGTTTCCTCGACGCCCCCATATCCCAGGCTGGGCTATTCGGCGGTGCGGTCGAGATCTTCGCCCAACAGTTCTCGGCCGCCCAGAAGCAGACTGAGGCTATAAAGCATATACTGCCCGCTGCTGCACCCAAAGCGCCGCCGGCACAGTCGCCTCAGCTGCCTCACTGCCGAGGGCGGCCTCCTCCAGCCTCCCCTACTCCCGCGCGGCCCCAGCAGCAGCCTTCACCCGGGCTGCGCCACGAAGCGCGCCGCAGGAAACCGCCCCAGTCCGCTCCAGACCCACAACCCGCTAAACGCCAGGCTAAATGGCGCTCCTGACGTGGACAGCTCAGGGATGGGCAGTTCTTTCCAGGAGACAGTAGCAGGACTGCTCCTTCCCCCACTGGAGGGCCGGGGGAGAATCTTTCGTTCTGCTGCCCCCCCCCCCCAGGGTGGCAGCACCCTATTGTGGTTAAAGAAAGAACTGACTTGCCCATCCCTGAGCACCCAGAGACCGGTGACGGCAGTGTGCACCGCCCCCGGGCCATGCCGCTCTTGTCCATCTCTGCCGCCAGCCCCCTCTCAGAGCAGACCCCAGTGGAACGCGAGTCTTTCCCTGGTCTCCTCTGTACCAGTGCCCCGACACCGTGTCGCTCTGCCACCCGAGTCCTGCGCCTGAGGTCCCTTCGTGCTGTCCATATCCCGGGGATCCTGAACCGTGCAGCCGACGAGCTCTCACGGATTCAGCCAATCCCTGGGGAGTGGAGACTCCATCCCCAGTTGGTCCAGCTGATCTGGGATCAGTTTGGGGACACACAGGTAGATCTGTTTGCCCCCCACGACACGTCCCATTGCAGCCTGTACTATTCCCTGACCGAGGGCACGGTCGGCATGGATGCACTGGTGCACAGCCGGCCACGGGGCCTACGTAAGTATGCGTTTCCCCCAGTGAGCCTTCTTGCACGAGTTCTGTGCAAGTTCAGGGAGGACAAGGAGCAGGTCATGTTGGTCGCCCCATATTGGCACGGCCGGACCTGGTTCCCAGAACTAGTACTCCTTGCGACAGCCCCTCCCTGGCCGATTCCTCTGAGACAGGATCTCCTCTCTCCGAGACGGGGCACCCTGTGGCACCCACGTCCTGATCTTTGGAACCTCCACGTGTGGCTCCTGGACGGGACACGGCAGGTTTGAGTACCTTAACACCTCCGTTGGTGGCTACCATCACTTCCGCTAGGGCCGAGTCCACGAGACAGGCCTATGTGTTGAAGTGGAACCTCTTAGTCAACTGGTGTTCTTCTCGCCTAGAATACCCCTGGAAATGCCCGATCGGGTCTGTGCTCTCATTTCTCCAAGAAGGATTGGATTGAAGGCTGTCTCCTTCCACCCTGAAGGTTTATGTGGCCGCTATCGGCGCCTACCATGACCTCTTGGACGGTAAACCGGTAAGTAAGCATGACCTGGTCATCAGGTTCCTGAGGGGTGCGAGGAGACTACATCCTCCTTGTGCTCCTCTCGTACCCTCTTGGGACCTCTCAGTAGTTCTAAGTGCACTGCAGACGGCCCCATTTGAGCCTTTACGGTCAGTAGATGTTAAATTCTTGTCTATGAAGACAGCGCTCCTGACCGCACTGGCCTCCATCAAGAGGTTAGGGGACCTGCAGGCATTTTCGGTTGACGAAGCGTGCCTGGAATTCGGGCCGGGTGACTCTCACGTGATCCTGAGACCCTGGCCTGGATGTGTGCCCAAGGTTCCCACCACTCCGTTCAGAGACCAGGTGGTGAACCTGCAAGCGCTGCCTTTGGAGGAGGCAGACCCAGCCTTGGCACTGCTATGTCCAGTACAAGCCCTCCGCACTTACGTAGAGAGGACGCAGTGTTTTAGTACCTCAGAACCGCTCTGTCTGTTATGGTGGGAAGCTGAAAGGGAAGGCTCTCTCAAAGCAAAGTTTGTCTCACTGGATAGTGGACACCATTGTTTTGGCATACCAGCAGCAGGGGCGCCCATGCCCCCTTGGGGTTAGGGCACACTCTACTCGGAGTGTGGCCTCCTCTTGGGCTTTAGCGCATGGCGCTACGCTAACAGACAACTGCAGAGCTGCAGGCTGGGCCACTCTAAACACATTCGCCAGATTTTACAATCTCCGAGTGGAGCCTGTATCCAACTATGTACTCGGCTCTACAAGTGGCCAGTAATGGACTGGCTCTGGTGTCTTCGCTTGCTCGCCATTCCACTCCACGACTGGATACGTGCGATATTCTTTTCAGGTCAGCTCCCAGAGAGCCCTGAGCTCCTCCAGCACTTACGACGCCGACACCAGTAAGTCTGCCCTTAATTCAGACACTCGTGTCCGGCCAGGTGCCCCATGTGCATGGTTCCCCTCCGGTGACCCCTACATGTGTATTTCCACCGTAAGCCTCCCTGAGCGGGTGTCTTCCCGCTCAAGCTTGCCACCTCCTGGGGTTAAAAATCCCCCTGTGGCTGGTCCCCAGTGTTCTTCCATATGCAGCCCCCTCGGGACATAAGAATACACGTAAGTCCTTTTAAGTCTTAAGGAGATGATAGGCTTCTAAGCTAAACCCCCATGCGTCAGTCACTGACCTTACGTCTCCATTCCCTCCTCAGGGAACGAGGGTTACATACGTAACCGAGACGTTATCTATACAAGTCCCAAACTTGGAAAACAGATTTCCAAAAAAATACATCCATCACAATGCTTCATAAAAACATGTTCATAAAAACAATATTTCTGTGTCATTAAAAAACATAATATTTCTGTGCAAAATATAACTTTAAACAAACAATAAATCTGTGTGAGATTGTGCAAGATAACGTCTCAGGTTACGTATGTAACCCTAGTTCCCTGAGGGAACGAGACGCTGCGTCGAAACGCTGTGAGAACGCTTCTGCGTTAATGCGTCGTGAAGCGCCTGTAGAACCATTCCATCGGAAAAAAGATCGATCGTCGGCGTGATGACGTCATCGACCGGAAGCTATAAAACGTCCGTGCAAACAAACAGGAACTAACTTCTGATAAAGCCTGAAGTAAGTGATCACGGACACGCCGGGAGTATGGCAAAGCGACGCAGCGTCTCGTTCCCTCAGGGAACTAGGGTTACATACGTAACCTGAGACGTTCCCTTTCGGGGAACTCGAGCTGCGTCGAAACGCTGTGAGAACGCTTATACCCACAACGCCATAGGACCAAGTGTCTCGTATGTGTGAAGCCGAAGCGCACACGGTTACGAGAGTACCTGTGCCCCAACAGTAGATGCCAGGTCTAGTTCGTAGAACCTGGCAAAAGTTAATGAAGACGACCAACCGGCCGCGTTACAGATGTCAAGGAGGGAAGCCCCCGACAACAGTGCTTTAGAAGCAGCCATACCCCTGGTAGAATGCGCCCGGGCAGCCAGTGGAGACGGCTGCCCGACCGCCTCATAAGCAAGTGAGATGGCCTCGACCACCCACTTGCTCATTCTCTGCTTAGATACTGGGGCCCCTTTCTTAGGGGGCCCGAAACAGACAAACAGCTGATCAGTTTTCCTCCACAGGGCAGCTCTGTGGACATAAGTATCTAGTGCTCTAACAGGGCACAGCAGATTTAATCCTTCCTGGTCTGACGTCGTGAAAGGAGGAGGACAGAATGCTTGAAGAGTAATGGGGCCCCGTGGGCTCGTAGGAACCTTGGGGACATAACCCGGCCTGGGATGTAGAAATGCTTTCACCATCCCCGGCGCAAACTCTAGACATGAGGGCCCTACAGACAGGGACTGAATATCTCCTATTCTTTTGAGAGATGAAAATAGCCAAAAGGAATATAGTCTTGAGGGTGAGGAACTTATCCGACACCTCCTCCAAGGATTCAAACGGAGGCTCGGACAAGCCCCGCAAAACAATGGCTAAGTCCCATGCTGGGACCCTCGAGTGCATAACAGGCCTCAACCTTAAAGTGCCACAGAGGAAACGTGTAATCAGAGGGTGTCTTCCCAAAGACACTCCACCCAAAGGGACGTGGAAGGCACCCCAGGCCGCCACGTACGCCTTTATTGTGGAGGGGGTCAACCCTGCCGAGAACCTTGCCTGCAGACACTCCAGCACTGTACCAACCGGGCAGTTAACTGGGTCCCACTGGCGTTCTCTGCACCATGCTGAGAAAAGTTTCCATTTCAGAGCGTACAGTTTCCTCGTGGACGGAGCTCTGGAGTGAAGGATGGTCTCTACGACCTCGGCCGAGAGACCTTCCTCTATGAGCCTAGCCCCCTCAGAGGCCAGGCCCACAGTTTCCACATCTCTAGGCGTGGGTGCAGGAATCTCCCGCCCGCCTGAGAGAGTAGATCCCTCCTGGTCGGAATCTCCATCGGAGAGCCTTCCAGGAGAGATATCAGGTCCGAAACCATACTCGGGTCGGTCAGTACGGAGCCACTAGAAGTACCTGGGCCCCGTCCCGGCGTACCCTCTCCAGAACTCCTGGAAGCAAGACAATCGGGGGGAAGGTGTACAGAGGTAGGCTCGGCCACTCCTGTACCATGGCATCCAACCCCAGCGGGGCTGGATGGGTCAGAGAAAACCACTGCGGGCAGTGAGAACTCTCCGCCGAAGCAAATAGCTCCCATATACATTCCATAGGAGCTCCACCACTTCTGGGTGGAGTCTCCATTCCCCGGGCCTCGGCCCCTGCCTCGACAGGCTGTCTGCTTCCTGATTCAGGACCCCCGGGATATACACTGCTCTGACTGACAGCAATTTCCCTTGGGCCCACAGGAGGATCCGATGTGCCAATTTGTCCAACGGACGGGACCTCAGACCCCCCTGGTGATTTATATAGGCGACCACCGATGTGTTGTCTGACCTGACTAGCACATGGTGGCCCCTGAGGTCGGGCAGGAACTGTTTCAATGCAAGAAACACTGCGAGCATCTCTAGCCGATTTACGTGCCAGTGCCGCTGATGTTCCTGCCATAGACCCTGGGATGAGCGACCACTCGTGGTCGCCCCCCCAGCCCGTGAGAGAGGCCTCTGTCGTTAGCGTTATGCGACGAACATGAGCCCCTAACACGGGACCCTGATATCGAAACCCCGGGTTTTTCCACATGACCAGAGCACGTAGGCATCGCCGCGTGACTGTGATCGTGCGGAGCGGATTTCCCCTCGGGGAGAATCCCTTTGTTTTGAGCCACCACTGCAGTGGCCTCATGTACAGTAGGCCAAGAGGTATAACGTTGGACGCTGCTGCCATGAGACCTAACAGTTTCTGGAACTGTTTCACAGTGACGGCCCGGCCTAGCTTCTGTTCTTTGACTGCTGCCAGGATCGATGCTATGCGTGTTGGCGATAATTGCGCCCGCATTATTACCGAGTCCCAGCTCACACCTAGAAAAGTGGTTCTCTAAGCCGGAGAAAGCACACTCTTCTTGGCGTTCAGCCTCAACCCCAACTTCGACATATGCGCGAGAACAGCATCTCGATGCTGAACCGCCATCTGCTCTGTATTCACTAGAATCAGCCAGTCGTCGATATACCTCAGTATGCGGATGCCCTGCAGACGCAACGGCGCCAGTTCTGCATCCACACACTTGGTAAATGTGCGGGGTGACAGTGCTAGGCCGAAAGGAAGCTAATGTCGGGCGTACGCCCCATCCTTCTTCGGCACGATGAAGTAACGGCTGTAAAACCCAGACTCCCTGCTGGGAGGGGAAACCCTCTCTATAGCCCCTTTTTGCAGGAGTGTCTGTACTTCCTGTACCATTACCAGAGCCTGCTCCGGGCCCACCTCTGTAGGTAGGACACCGCTGAAAGGAGGTGGCCTACTTTTGAATTGAATGCCGTACCCCCTTTCGATTATCTGCAGGACTCAATGAGATATATTTGATTGACGTTTCCACTCGTCTAGAAAATCTACTAAGGGAACCAGCCTCTCGAGGCTGGCCTCTGGTGTACTTTGAGCAACAAGCACAGTGCCCTGAAGCGGCGGACCGGCAGGGAACGACTGACTTGACTGCTCGGGAGCCCCCCGAAGGGGGAGCGGACCACCCTCGAGTGGCCCGCGGGGACCGTCTGCGCCCCGTCATTGCGGCGGGGTTGGCAGCGCGGCCCCCAGAGGGCGCTGCAGGACAACGGGTACCGTAGGCAGAGGTAAACACCGTTTCCCTTCGGAGGGGACTACCCTCAGCGTCCTTTTGTTTCTCCTGCCCTCCGCGGAGGGGGCGGACCACCCTCAGGTGGCCCGTGGGGACCGACTGCGCCCCGGCATTGCGGCGGGGTTGGCAGCGCGGCCCCCAAAGGGCGCCGCAGGGAAAACGGGTACCGTAGGCAGGGGTAAACACCGTTTCCCTACGGGGGGAACCACCCTCAGCGTCCTGGCGCTTCTAGCGTCAGGAACGCTTCGACGAGGCCTTCTTGGCGATCAGGACTGTCCTCAGATCAGCCCTGCCCCTCGAAGGCCTCGCCTGAGAGCGCCGCCCCTCGTCCCCGCGCTGAGGGGGAGTTCGGGTGGCGACGCTCTGTTTTTGTTTTGCCCTGTGCGAGGCGCTCGTACTCGGCTTGGGCTGCTTGATGTCAGCAGCAGCCCCAGGGACCTGGACCCTGAGAGGGAGAAACTGCTTGAGCGCCGCAGCTTGCTTTTTGGACTCCTGGAACCTCTCGGTAACAGTATGGACTGCGTCACCGAAGAGGCCTCCAGGAGAAAGCGGCGCATCCAGCAGAAAAGCTTTCTCCCTCTCTTTGATGTCAGTGGGGTTCAACCATAAGTGCCTCTCCGTGGCCACCAAGGCTGCCATAGAGCGGCCCACACATCTGGCCGTCTCCTTGGTGGCCCGGAGAGCTAAATCGGCAGAAGAACGAAGTTCCGTGATAATATCTCCCCCCACTGCATCACTACTGTCCAGATCCCTCAGCAGGTCAGCCTGGTATGCCTGCACGATTGCCATAGTGTGCAGGCATGCAGCCGCCTGACCCGCTGCCGAGTACGCTTTGCCCACCAACGCCGACGTTGTTTTTAGAGGTCTGGTGGGCAAAGACGGGGCTTTAAGGGACGATGCCGAGGAAGGCGAGAGATGGCTCGCGAGCGTCCCTTCAACCTTTAGCATTGCCCCATACCCATACTGTTTCAGCCCAGCGATGTTACTATAGACCGAAGTCTGTGGGCTGAAAACACGGTATGATGCCGGTCTCTTCCACGATCTTGCCACCTCAGTGTGCAAGTCGTGAAAGAATGGCAAGCCCCGCCGCTGAGGCTCTGAAGCGCGAGAAGGCAGGAATCTCTCGTCTAATTTACTTGCACGTTTTCTACCTGCCTCGTATCTCTCGGTTGGCCAGTCGATATTAAGCCTGGCCACCGCTCGCGTCAGAACCTCAACGAGCTCCTCGCATGCAGGGGACTGAAGTGGCGAGTCTTCAGTCTCGATGCTTTCAACGTCCACCTCCTCAGAGCTGGACAGATGAAGCACCGGCGACTCTCTCGGGGGGGAAGAAACCGCCATGCGTGCTTCCATGCCCCGAGAAGAGCCGCTGGATGGTGCAGTTGAGGGCAGAGATAAGGCAGCGCCCGTCTCTAACCCCTCTGCAACATCCAATTGTGATCCCCCCGACTGCAGCCTCCGCTCCGCCTCGGCGGCAGCGGGACCAGAGCCGCGGGGAACACGAGCCGAGGCACCCTCCTCAAAGAGTGCCCGGCGGGAGCGCAGCGTTCTCAGCGGTAACTTTTCACAATGCTCGCAAGCAGCCCCCTCGAGGGCTGCCTGGGCATGCTGCGCTCCCAAGCAGGCTACACAAAGAGAGTGTGTATCCCCACTCGTGATGTAACGTGGGCAGGGATGAACACAACTCTTAAAACTGCTTTCACTCGCAATAATTCTCTATCTATTTTATTTTCTCTTTGTTTTGTTAATATATATGAAATATTTAACAAAAAGGGTGGAAAAACTCTTCAATAGACAGACAAAAACACCAAATAGACAGACAGGTTCACACAGATCGCTTGCTGAAGGCTCAGAAGCTAGTTCCTGTTTGTTTGCACGGACGTTTTATAGCTTCCGGTCGATGACGTCATCACGCCGACGATCGATCTTTTTTCCGATGGAATGGTTCTACAGGCGCTTCACGACGCATTAACGCAGAAGCGTTCTCACAGCGTTTCGACGCAGCTCGAGTTCCCCGAAAGGGAACTAGGCTATAAGCAACCTTGGGACGTTATCAGGCGTAAAATTGCTTGGTCTTGTTCGGCCTTCGTGGTATGACAGTAGAGAGTGTCAAAGTTTTTTCAAGATCGTCAGCTGTCAGTTTGGCAGCATGACAAAAGTTTTTTGATTCACTGTGAGAACAAGCAATCGCTGGTATTTTGCCACCGCCTGAGTTTCTGACTCTCTTTCTGACTTCCCTTTTGTGGTTGTCTTTTGACGGCTTCCGCTTCTTTCCCACAGACGACACAACCAATACCATAAGTTATTCATTTTAGTAGCCTATATAAAAACTTAAAAGTCTGAGGCGACCCAGTCAGCAAATTTCCTTTAACCCAAATTAACAGTTTAGATGTGGCCCAGATTAAATTGTTTTTGCTGGCCCAGATCTGGGATGCGTTTCCCAAAAGCATCGTTAGCCAACTATGGTCGCAAGTTCCGTCGTTACCAACGTAGTTCAACGATTCAGTGTTTCCCGAAACCATAGTTCTAACGAACATTCGCAAACTGCATCGCAAATTTGTGTCGTTGGAAGGACAGTTCTCCACCTGTGGTTAGAGTCATAGTTTGTCGTTATTTTGCTGTGTCGACGTCATTGATTGCGCCGCACCTGGGCTGTGTCTATTCAGAGTTATCGACCCTGTGCCCTATTCCTAAGATTTCACCATCCACTTTGAGTGGTTTAAAAGACTTAAAGTTGTGGTTTAAGTTAATCACATAAATCACCTTTTTATTATTATTACAAATTCAGTTTGAAACTATATAGAAGCGTGGCCTTCACGATTATTCTCCCTTTGAAGTGCCCTCTGAAAGCATTAATTTTGCCGATTAGAACGCAGCCATTGTTTCGTTTGTGCAAAGAAACGGTGAGTCTGTCAAGTGGGTTATCTTTATTTAATTTTAATTTAAAAACGTTCCAAAATACATGTCTCATATAACAATATTGTAAAACAGTGTGTTAGAGGTTTTCACTTATATAAAATGTTAACACTCAGATTACAGTATTTCAATAGTAAATTAACTTTAAATTTTAAATGAATGTACCTAAAGTAACAAAAAAAATGTATAAATGAGTGTTTTTTTTACAGAATTAGAATATAGAATACTCTCTACATATGTGTTTTGACTCAAAACACAAACAAACAGGTATACATGTAACAATGTATATAATGTATTCTCGCGCCGTAACAAACATCAGAGGAGGGTGGGATGGGGCTCAAAGGAGGGTGTGGAAACAAAGGGGAGACTGAGAGTCCAAAACAACAAAAAACAGTCCAACAGAAGAGGGAAGTCCATGGGGGTGTGAAAGGAAGAAGGAGCCAGTAGGGAGCCTGGAGCAGGAACCAGATGGTCCAGAGACCAGCCACGATGACGCCCCAGGGTGGAGTCGAAGGAGGGAGGAGCCATGGGGTCGACGATATGGTAGGAGACACCCTGGGGACGACCGACGAGGAAGCAGCCACTGATGGAGACCCCGGAGGAGCAGCTGGGTCGATGAGCCCACACGAGACCAGTGGCCCAGGAGACCGAGGTGGAGCCATGGCGACGAGCGTCCGAGGTGGAAACGGACAACCGCAGGACAGATGCTGAGCCGGTGGGACCGAGGATGAAGGCGGAGCAGAAGGGAAGGAGGAGCCAGACAAAGCCGAAGGTGGAGGAAGGACGACGACTGACCAAGGCAGAACCGGAGAGACGAGGGAGCCCGGAGAAGCCGCATGGCCGAGGTTGTCCGGTGGAACCGAGGGAGGGAGGAGCCAGGGCATAGCCGAAGTGTTGACGGGCCGCGGTGGAGTGTAGGGGGAAGAGGCCAGCAGTGACGATGGGAGATCCTCTGGGCGAGGTGCCACTGCTGGACAGACATCTCGAGCCGTATCCACACTGCTAATGGGAGGAGCTGAGGGGATGACGGGCAGCAGTGTGGTCGAGGCAGAAGGGCTGGTAGACAGAGGCGGAAGAGGGAGGGTGGGTGGGAACTCTGAGGGCACAGGATAATCTTGGAATACAGGAGACACAGGTGTTACTGGAGAGACAGGGGTAGTGGGAGAGTACCAGTCAATGAGGTCCGCCTCCAAGATGTTGTGCAGTTCCTCAAGATGGCCGCCAGAGGTCCTCATCACATCCACCGTGGCAGGCTGATGGGTGGGTCTCCTATCCCAACCCTCAAGCTCCACGAGGACTCCCTCCACGACGGATGATGTAGCCCGCTCACGTACCTGGTCAGACCCTTGCTGTGGTCCGGGCTCTGGGGACGATGACTCCTCTCAACCTCTGCCTGGGTTCGGGCTCATCGATCGCGGTAGGCCGGTCTCCACGGTCTGCGGTGGGCTCAAGCACTTCCCTCATGCCGGTCGTGGTCAGTGGTGGATGGCTGATCTCTGGCTGTGGTGGAGTGAGACTGGTACCGCTGTCCTCTTCAGCGGGGCCGATGTTGAATGGCGATTGGTTGTGTACCAGTACCCACTCCACGAATGCGGCGAAGTCTTCCCTTGGACCGCCCGCTGGATCCCTTGCCTTCGACCGCTCGCTCAGCCCGGCGTGGTAGAAACCGCTGACCGAGCGGTCCGGGAAGCAGGACGGGCACACGAGCTGGAGGAAGTCCCTGGTGTGTGCCTCGAGCGAGCGGTCTCCCTCAAAACACAAACAGACAGGTATACATGTAACATGTGGAGCTTTTCTGTCCAATAATTAAAACTGGAATAATTAAAATTAAGTTGCAGGAAATTACAATTCATCCAATTTTTTATATCAGCTATGCAATCCGTTAATCTTGTGAATTGGTAAGTTTCGTCCAGGCGTGAAGAAATAGAGAGCTGAGTATTGTCAACATAACAATGAAAACTAATGGCATGCTTCCTAATGATATCTCCCAGTGGTAGCATATAAAGGGTTCCTAACACTGAGCCTTGTGGTACTCCATACTGAACTTGTGTGACATCTCTTCATTTATTGCTACAAACTGATTACGGTCAGATAAGTACGATTTAAACATTTAATCTAACTTTTGCTTTTTGTCTGTGTCACACAGCAAAAGGTTTTCTGAGAAAGTGGATGAGTCATACAAATTTACAGGTGTGAGTTCGGTTTTACAATGCATTTGTAACTCTCATAAATAACCGAACGGTGTGTGAACATATCTGTATTAAGGAATCAAATACAGCACTGACCACTGCATTCTGGTGCTGTGTGAATGTGGCCTAAAAACTAAGTAAAGCAAAGCCAATTAATTTAAATAAAAGGCATGCTGCTGTTACATTAGCCTTACAACTGACTATTGCTGTGACAGCAAATTATATTTCAATTTGGCTGAATCATTGTCACTTTCATACATGCAGCGAGAGTTTGGCCAACACTAATCAGAGAGAGAAACAGAACCCTTCAGTGGTGACACTGCACCCATCTAATCTTGAGCCAGTGATGTAATGTTATGTTCCCTTGCACACTCTAAAACAAAGGGCAAGGGAGGGTCATGTTCTTTGAAAGCAGCTATGCAGAACTCTTTCCAACTACTTGCAGAGAGCCGGCTAGTACACCAGCATTGCTGTACACTGAGAAGAGCTGTTGACATTATTTAGAGAACTTAGATATTCGAGATATGGGCCGACTGGGTCTCCTGACAACCCCTGATGGAAGTCACCTGGAGAATCACAAGGAGTTACAAAAGGCTAGTTTTAGATGCCAAACATCTTACCTTGAATAGTTGAACAGAAATAAACAAGAAAAAAAGACAGTGTGTTATGTATCTAGAGTAAACACCATTCACTTGTCTGATCATTGTTTGAAATAAGCACTGCATATTAATTTCTGGGCACTGAAGATCAATTTTAATGAATAACCCTTGATGTTTTGAAACACATGATGCTTTTTGAATGATAGTTTCAGTATTTACAATATTAGTATAAATTTAAAATGTAAGTTTATCCTAAAAGACATCTGGGGATAGTTTCAGTATTTACAATATTAGTATAAATTTAAAATGTAAGTTTATCCTAAAAGACATCTGGGGTTAGTTGAAAATCTTCTTAGACTAGTCTTAAAATGTAGTCAGGAATTACCCCCCCCCCCCCCCCCAAGCTTGGTAATAAGTTATTGAAGTCAATTACATGAAAAGGTAATTTAATTTTAATTGGAAAAGTAATATTGATTGCACTTTGGTTAACTACTACTTAGCAAAGCTGCATAGTAACTTAGGAACTTCTTTGACAAAGTTTATGCAGCTGGCACCAGAAGGCACCTGTCTTCTCTGAAGATTCATAAGAGATCTCAACATCATAACATACTGTGCTCAGACATTTCTCCTTTTGCGAGAAACTATATAAACTTTTATCTCCTCTATAGTTTTAGAAGAGACCTCAGTAAATAAGGTTAATAGTTGATACAATAAGAAAGCTGTACAGTTTATGTGCATAGGGCACATCATCTGTTTGAAAAAATCTTAATTAAGGAGAATATTCTGAGCAAAATATATAATGTTATTGAGATCTTTTATGAAACTTTAGAGGTGACAAAAGTGAGAGTTCCAGAGTATCTAGCTGAGGAGAAAAGTCTGAACACAGTGTGTGATAATGTGGAGATCTCTTCTGAAACTTCAAAGGAGACAAATATGATCAATCCAGTCTCTCTAGCCAAGGAGACAAATCCGAGCACAGTATGTGATGTTGTTGAGATTTCTTTTGAAACTTTTGAGGAGACAAATATGAGCCATCCAGTCTCTCTAGCCAAGGAGACAATTCTGAGCACAGTGTGTGATGTGTTTGAGATCTTTTATGAAGCTTTAGATGAGATAAATGTAAGAGTGTGAGTGTCTCTGGTTAAGCAGAATAATCTGAGCACAGTGAGTGATGTTACCGAGATCTCTTATGAAGCTTTAGATGAGATACATGTGAGAGTTTGAGTATCTCTGGTTATAGAGAATAATCTGAGCACAGTGTGTGATGTTGTTGAGATCTCTTCTGAAACTTAGAGGAGACAAATATGAGTCATCCAGTCTCTCTAGCCAAGGAGAAAAATCTGAGCACAGTGAGTAATGTTACTAGCCTAGAAATCTAGACGCACCCTAGCGGCAGCAAATTTAATCTGCCCGCGAGTGTCGTCTAGCACCTCTCAATACCCTTCTGAGCTGTATTCGCCGGGCCAATTGTAACTCTTGCCGGGCCAATCACATCGTGTATAGAGTCGGTGGGCGGGGCCATAAAGACAACGGCCGAGTTGCATTTGCGTGTTTCTAGTAAACACAGAAACTGGCGAACGGTGGTCTTTCGAATCAGCTTTGGTGGTCAAAGACTCAGAAAGACTTGGAGTTGAGCTTTTCTCTGAGAAAAGAACAAAGAACGGCACTGAAGTCATTCTTAAAAAGGGAAGATGTGTTCGGAGTTTTGCTGATCGGTTACGGCAAATTTTTAATCTATCAACAAGCTCTGTTTCACCTTCGTTGCTCTGGTTGGTGGTAGCGCTATCCTATTGCGTGCAGAGGGAGTTTGAAAGACAACTGTTTATCCTGCCCCTTGGATTGAGCTGTCAATGGTGAGTTTCCAGACCAAACATCTTGATGTGGGTCTGGCTTGTCAGGCTATGATGTTACTGAGATCTCTTCTGAAACTTTGAGGAGACAAATATGTGCCATCCAGTCTCTCTAGCCAATGAGAAAAATCTGAGTGCAGTGAGTGATGTTACTGAGCTCTCTTATGAAACAGTAGATGAGACAAATATGAGCCATCCAGTCTCTCTAGCTAAGGAGAAAAATCTGAGCACAGTGAGTGATGTTACTGAGATCTCTTATGAAGCTTTATTTTATTTTTTTTATTTTTATTTTTTTTGTTCATGAAATACATATATTAAGTTATACATAATACATACAGTGTGGGGTAAAACAAACTCAAAGAAAAAAAAAACATAATAGACAACTACTAAATAATAGGTAATAAAAACAAAAAACAGACAAACAAACACAAAAGGTAGTGAAAAGAAACAGCTTGTACTTAGGATATGCATTTAGGGAGTAGTTAGATGTCGCTTTAAATGGAAACTTGTAATATGTACCCCCCAGGCATACCTGCTATTGCTTAGAGGGTTTTTTTTTCTCCCCTCTCTCCCACCCTTCTTTTGCATGTATTCTTTACCTCCCAGTCCTAAAACTATTCCTACACATCCCACCGTTGACCTGGGGTTGCGGCTAGATGTGCTGATGCCTCGGACTTTGCGGGGTACACAGTGCTGAACTTATGCAAGACTTGACTTCCTGCCCTTCTTTTAAATTGAAGGGAAGGGAAAGAGAACCATTTGGAAGGGGAGAAAGAGAGAGAAAAGAAAGATACCAATAATACTAACAAAGAATAATACTAATAATAATCCTGTCCCAAGGTCCAGTTCTGGGGGCTCCTTGTCGTCGCGTGACGCTAAAGACGGATGCCTCCCTAACTGGCTGGGGGGCGGTCATGAGTGGTCGCTCGGCCCAGGGTCTGTGGAGCGGCCGTCAGCTCTCCTGGCACATAAACCAACTGGAGCTGATGGCCGTGTTCCTGTCACTCAAACACTTTCTCCCAGACCTGTGGGGCCACCATGTGCTAGTTCGGTTGGACAACACGTCGGTGGTCTCGTACATAAATCGCCTGGGGGGCTAAGATCGCGCCGGTTATGGAATCTGGCGCATCAAGTGTTGACGTGGGCCCAGGGCAAAATGCTGTCTCTCAGAGCAATTTACATCCCGGGGGTCCTGAATGTAGTGGCAGATTCCCTGCTGAGGCAGGGAGTGGTGCCGGGGGAATGGAGACTCCACCCCGAGGTGGTGGAGGAGCTATGGATTCGCTTCGGGCGAGCTCAGGTAGATCTGTTTGCGTCTCAAGAGACAACGCACTGTCCGCTATTCTTCTCCCTCACACATCCAGCCCCACTGGGACGTAATGGTACAGACGTGGCCGAGGCTGCGTCTGTACGCCTTTCCCCCTCTGGCGTTGCTCCCAGGAGTGCTGGAGAGAGTCCGCCGTGATGGGGCCCAGCTCTTATTGATAGCCCCGTTCTGGCCGGGCCGAGTATGGCTGTCCGATATTATATCTCTCCAAGAGGGTCCTCCCTGTGAAATTCCCGTCAGGAGGGACCTTCTCTCGCAAGCCGGGGGGTCAGTACTGCACCCCCGTCCGGAGCTGTGGAAACTGTGGGCTTGGCCTCTGAGGGGGCCCAGCTCATAGACAGGGGTCTATCTACTGAGGTGATAGAGATCATGTTGCACTCCAGAGCACCATCCACAAGGAGACTTTACGCACTCAAATGGAGAGTTTTCGTTGCCTGGTTATCCCCTTCGACGCTGAAGGTGTATGTGTCGGCTATATCGGCCTATCACACGCCGTTAGATAATGCATCGTTAGGGAAACACCCGTGGGTCACGCGTTTCCTTCGTGGTACTTTGAGGCTCAGACCTGCGGCACGCTCGAGGGTGCCTACTTGGGACTTGGCCATAGTATTGGAAGGCCTTATGTTAGCTCCGTTCGAGCCGTTAGAAGAAGTGTCAGAAAGGTTCCTTACATTAAAAACTGTATTCCTTCTGGCTATTTCGTGCTTGAAGAGAGTAGGAGATCTACAGGCTCTATAAGTAGCACCCTCTTGCCTCGAGTTTGCACCGGGAATGGTGAAAGCATTTCTTTTCCCGGGGAAAGATATGTGCCTAAGGTCCCGACTAATGTGCCGGGACCAGTGATGCTACAGGCTTTCTGTCCTTCTCCTTTCATTAATCAAGACCAAGAGAAGCAGAATCTGCTGTGTCCGGTCAGGGCCCTAGACGCATATGTCCACAGAGCTGCCCTGTGGCGAAAATCAGAACAATTGTTTGTGTGTTTTGGGTCCCCGAGTAAGGGAAAACTGGCTTCAAAGCAGATGCTTAGCAAGTGAATAGTCGAGGCTATTTCACTCGCTTACGAGTCGGCCGGACAGCCTTCACCAATGAGGGTCCGTGCTCACTCCACCAGGAGTATGGCTGCCTCTATGGCTCTCATTTCAGGAGTTTCACTTTCAGAGGTGTTTAATGCGGCAGGGTGGTCCTCTCTGCATACATTTGTGAGGTTCTATAATCTAGATGTGGCCTCTACCCCAGGGTCCCGGGTTTTTCTGGGTTGAACGAAATTCACAAATACAGACATTCAGGGCTTGACATTAACTTTTTTTGCTCACCAGCCACTGTGGCTAGTTGTTTTCCAAAGTTACTAGCCACTCAGCATTTTCACTGGCCACAATTTTGCTGTTTGGAAATTACATTGTATATGTTTAAAGTTGACTTTGGCATGCATAAAATTACTTGAGTTTGAGTCATTTTACTTGATTTAGAAGATTTAAAACCATTTCAAATGCAGAGTGACACCCCCCCCCCCCAAATCAAGACTACATTGTATATCAGCTGTGATGTGCAAGTGGGCAATATAATAGGCTAATATGAGAAATATAATATGATAGGCTTTGAGTTATTTTAGTTAGGCTATATATATTAATTAATTATATATATATATATATATATATATATATATATATATATATATATATTTATATATATATATATATATATATATATATATATATATATATATATAATTTAAAAAAAATACCCTAATCAAATTACAAAAACAATAGTAAATAAAAATAAAATAAAAATTCAGATAGGAATACATATTTATTTAATATGTATATATTTATTTAACATCTGTAGTTGTTAGATTAACATTAATGACAGACAGGTATTTAATTCGGCTGCTGAATGCATGGATGTAATATTTGTGACACATATCCAGTTATTACCCACCTTTTTACGTACACTTAAGCCATAACCGACAGTGTTCATCCGATGGACATTTTGACATCAGTGTGCGCGTGTAGTTGACATACTATTCAGGAGCAAGGAGAACTGATCACGCGTGCGACAGAGAGCGCACGAGAGAGAGAGAGAGAGCGCGCACGCGAGAGAGCGCTTTTGTTGAGTGTCATTCAGCGCTATTCCGCCTATCTCGCCTGCACTAAGTATAAAGAATTGTAGTTGAATTGTAGCCAATTTTGTGATACGACGGTCTTCTTGGCATTTCATTTAGCTGTAAATTTTATTCAGCCCACCAAAGTGGCTAGTGGGAGTGGCTGCCGTACCCGCCACAGCTGAAATCTACCCGCATTTGGCTGGTTGGCGGGTGTTAATGTCAAGCCCTGCAGACATTTGGGACTTTGACTTCGTATGTAACCATGGTTCCCTGAGAGGGAACCAGACGCTGCGTCGCTATGCCATACTCCCGGCATGCCTGTGATCGATTTGTTCGGCTTTTTCAGAAGCTAATATATATATATATATATATATATATATATATATATATATAATGATACAGATTATATTATGTAATACATCGCCTTACATTAATGTGCAAATATATGTTGTTTTTTCATACAGATACAGTATAGGCCTACTTATTACATAAGAATATTTTGATTAGTATTTTCAAATTTTGCAGTGTGTTGAGTAGAGATACACGTAATGGTATTTATTGCGCTTACATAATTACACGTGCAAAAAAAAAAAAAAAAGTAGTTTAACAGTTACAAAGGTATCAGTTTTATATAGCTAATAAATGTTCAAAAGTATGTGTAGAGATGTATTAATATTTTTTTCTGACATGTTCTTATTACCATAGGGGGATCAATTCATTTGTATTGTTTATATAGTATCTAATATAATTTAGTGATTTTAGTAGATATAATGATTGAAATAATTGAAATGCCTCGATACTGTCTACTTATCTATATAATAGAGGAGTGGGGTGAATTGTTTTATAAATGTGTCCAATCGGTTTTTTGCTATTGCTGTTTGTCTTTCATTGGTTATGTGATCTCTTAATAAGTGAGTCCAGTGTGTGGTAGAGATATTAGTTTAGTCTTTCCAGTGTAAGAGAATTGTTTTTTTTGGCAATGGCTAGAGACAAGAGTAGTGGAGCAGTGTGTTCTATTGTATTCGGTATTATTGATGTATCACCTAACAGGCATAGCGATGGGGAGACTGGGATGTTACTGTTAAAAAGTATTGAAATAGTTTTGATAACTTCCTTCCAGAACAGGGTGACAGATGGACACAACCATATCGCATGGAGATATGTGTCTGGTGTGTTTAAAGTACAGTGTACGCATTTGTCTGTTTCGGTTAAACCCATTTTAAACAATTTTTGTTGAGTGAAATGTGTTCTATGTAATACTTTATATTGGATAAATTGAATGTTTTTATTTATACTGAAGCTGAATACATTAGTAAAGATTGTGTTCCAGAAATTGATGTCTGTATGTATATTGAGATCCTTTTCCCATTTTTTTTACGGGTGCATGTATTATCTGCTGAATTTAATGAATCATATATTTTCCGTATTAGTTTCGATGATTGGCTAATCGTCTCAATTTTGTCTAATACTGGTGCTTGTTGTATTTGTAAGTGACCGATTTTAGTAGTGATGGCACTCTTTATTTGTAAATAAAAGTAATGGTGATTTTTATCTAGATTGTATTTTTTTTGATAACTCTTCAAACTGTAGGAATTTATTGTCCTTATATACATGATGTAAATACATAATGCCCTTCTCCATCCATTTTTTATTGACAAGTGGGAGTTTGTTAATGGTAAAGTCTGGGTTATTCCAGATTGGTGAGAGGTTATGTAGCAAAAAAGATTGACCAGTTATTTTATTAATTTTCCACCACGCCATTAGTGTAGTCTAGATTGCGGTGTTATGAAATAGTTTATGTTTTTTAATAGTATTACTAAAACTTGGTAAATCGGATATTGGGATTTCTTGGCATGCTGTTTGTTCTAATTGTATCCATGGATTGTGATAGTGGTCATTATTTATCCATTTAGTTAGGTGTTGTAGCTGTGCTGAAAGATAGTAGTATTGAAAGTTCGATGCAGACAGTCCTCCTTGTTCTTTAGGTTTTTGTAGTGTTCGTAATGCAATTCTAGATTTTGATTTTTCCAATAGAAATTGTTTATTATGCTGTCTAATGTATTAAACAATTTTTAGGGGGTTGTATCCAGTGGTGTAGTCTAGATTTTTGTAGTGAGTATACTGAGATTCCCCCCCCCCACCCCCCCCCCCACACACACACATACATATTATTTTGAGGTGCCAATCCATTATACATGGGAGCTTTACTGTATCTTGAAGATTGTTGTCTTCTGAGTTTCTGAGTTTTTACACCAGCAGTTTAGTTCAAAACAGGGCACAGTTCTTATGAAAAATTGGTAATGTGAAAGCTGTCATGCGGACCTGGGAGCGCACCAGAACCACACCATTCCTGGAGGAGGAATATAGCGCGGCCCCTTTAAGAGATGCGCGTCCCCCATTGAACTGCCGGTATTTTGTGTGTGTGCAGAACTGCGCCGCGATTCACACGAACAGTGTGAAAAACACGGACTTGGAGCGCTTTTGTTAAGAAAAGTAAACTGCGTATTCGTTTTGGCCGATTGCAATGCATTTAGTTCAATAAAACCTGTAATGTAAGCGGTAATGGTGTTAATGATTTACCTCAGATATGAGCGAGAGCGAGCTTCAGTGCATCGCGCTCAGACTGCAGAGGTGCAGAGGTGAAAATCAGGACGCAGCGAATAATTGATCAAAGTGCAGAAAAGTTGCGGTGATTGGTCAAAATTGCGAGTCGCACTGGATTTTCTGTAACGTCCGTGTCATCTGCTACAGCTGAAGTGTCAAGCGAAGCTGCTGTAGCTTAGGGGCAGGCTTCCGAAAACACTCAAAGAGTCAAAAACGTTAGTGATTCGCAATCGCAACCACAGTCTGAGTTCGCAACACAGACGTGGTGAAGTTATGAATCAAAGTTCTGTGACAAAACGATATTGTTACGTATCCTCACGCTTTTTTTAGTGGGTATACGGAAATCCTTGTCCTTTCCTAGTGGGTATACGGCGTATACCCGCGTATCACGTAGACTACACCACTGGTTGTATCGGAAGCATGGTAAAGAGATAATTTATTTTCGGTAGTACTGACATTTTGATAGCGGCTATTCTTCCTATAGTTGAGATCGGTAGGTTCATCCATCTCTTTAGATCATTCTCGGGTAAAATTTAGATCAAACAGATCTGATATATTTGGAGAGAAATGTATTCCTAAATATGTAATGTTACCTACCCTGAACTGATTGTTTTTTTTTGTTTTTGTTTTTAAATAGTGGTGGTTCCAAATTCTTTATATAATGGGAGAATTACTGATTTATTCCAATTTATGGAGTAATCGGATATGTTTGAATAGTTGTTGATAAGTTTAATCATTTCTGACAAAGACTTTTCTGGATTCTGTAAGTATAGTATAATGTCATCTGCATATAATGATATTTTATGTTCAGTACTGTTTGATTTATAACCTTTAATATTGTTATTTTGTCTAATTGCTATTGCCAAAGGTTCTATAAATAGTGCAAAAAGTAGCGGAGATAATAGGCATCCCTGCCTAGTACCTCTCTGCAGTTTAAATGGTGTTGATGTGATATCATTGGTGATAACTGATGCTGTTGGTGTACTGTATAACAACTTGATCCAGTGTATGATATAATTACCAAAACCATATTTTTCTAGTGTAGTGTAGAGAAATGTCCAATTTACCTTGTCAAATGCCTTTTCAGCATCAAGGGAGAGGATAATCGTTTGTGTTTTTTGTTTAGTGGAACTATTAATTATATAGAATAGCCGACGTATGTTGTTGGATGAATAATGTCCTCTGATAAAGCCTGTTTGTTCTGGATGGATAAGAGTTGGCAAGATTGATTCTAGACGAGTTGCTAATGCTTTACTAATTATTTTCATATCTGTGTTAATAAGTGATATTGAACGGTAACTGGAGCATATAGTTGGATCTATATTTGGTTTAAGAAAAACTAATATTAGCGCCGTATTCATATGTTGTGGTATTGAGGATTGGAGATTGATTTCTGTAGCCGCTCTTTGGAATAATGGTGAAATTATTGGACAAAAATGTTTATAAAATTCAGATGGGTAACCATCCGGACCTGGTGCTTTATTGTTAGGCAGTGTGAATAGTGCTTTCTTGAATTCATCTATAGTTAATGGTTCCTCTAACATTTTTATTTGTGTGGGATTTAATATTGGCATTTTTATACTTTTAAAATATAAGTCCATATCGTTAGTATATTCCTTTCCCTTTCGTTCAGTCACTCCGACGTAACGTCAGTGACTGACGAATGGGGGTTTCGCCTAGAAGCCAATCATCTTCGAGATCTTAGAAAACACCAAATGGCAGTGCCAATGCCATGGGCATGCGAGATTTGCATGCGTAACTCCGCCTACCCACCTGGGTATATAAGGAAGTAGCTGGCATGAATCGCATTATGTTTCTGCTTCGGAGCCAAGAGCATCTCTTCACTCCAGCGATCTCACATTGCCTGCCTGCTGATCTGTGCAGTGATCTGCAACAGCTGTATGTGTTTTCCCTGGGCGCTTCGGCACTCTGCAGAGCTTCCTCTCACAAAAAGAGCTTGCGTGTGGCACGTCTTTTTCAAGACGGGTTGCCCGCGCACTTCCGGGTGCGGTCGATATCTGTTGCTGTCTTTGGGACGCATTCACTGCTCGACGTGTTTGGGCCCAGCACGTTCGGACAGTGTTTGTGGATGTGCTGTGTTCCCTCTGTGGGAACATGACCATCGAGGTGTTGTGGTCGAGACTCAATGATCTCTGTAAAGAGAGAGAATCCCCTCTGCCACACCCCGATCTACCATCTCCGAGAGAGGTGGTACTTTGGCTGGTGGCCAGGGTGACCTGAGGGCGGTGCTGTGGTATTAAGAACCCCGACGATCATTCCTCGGGCCACTCCCGCCCTCTTGCACATCGCTTCCAGTGAGTGTTGGACTGAAGCAGCGGGACCGTCTGCTGACGGACACCAGATAGCGGCGAGAGGTCGATTGCCGCATCTCAAGGTGGGCTAGAGTCCTTTGGGGATGACGATTCGGCTATGCTCCGCCTCCGGGTGTGGTAGCACTGTAGAATCTGACCTAGAGTTGACAGCCATGTTATCTCGGGCAGCCGCGAGCCTCGGGCTGGAGTGAATCTCCACCCTGTCACAAGTGCTCGCGGTTGGGCGATTGGTTTTTGGAGGTGGCACCCGACAGCTGCGGGCCCCGCCCCCAATGCCATTTCGCTCCCGAGATGCATGAGGAGTGCACGTGGTCCGGGAGATCTCCGGGTCTTCCTGCGACCGTTTGGTGGTCTCCTCTGCCTTCTCTGCCCTCGAGGGGTCAGGGCCTAAGGGTACACTGGGGTCCCTCCCCCTCAGTCAGGTGCTCTGTTGTGCACTATGGTGTCCACTGAGTGCTTTGACTTGACGCGGTGAGGCTATCCTAAGCGCCCTCCCAAGCCTGTTGGCTCGTCTACTTCGGTGGCGTAGTCCAGCAGTGCTATGGGGTAAGCTGCCGCCCCGATGCGTATGCACGAGGACAGAGCTGATCCAGGGCTATGAGCCCCCTCGCAGAGCAGACCCCAGTGGAACGCGAGTCCTTCCCTGGCGCAGTCGTTACCAGTGCCCCGACACCGGGCCGCTATGCCACCCGAGTCCGGGCCGGTAACACTGCCTCTAGAAAGGCGTGCCGCCACCGATCCCGCCCATCGCGGCGTAGGTGACCACACGCCCCATGGGTCAGGAGATGTCCACAGCTGTGGTCCGGGAAAGACAATTGGTCTTACTTGGTAGATGTGGGAAGGCTGAGTGAGCCCGCCTCCTCAGCTCGCCCATATCCCAGGCCGGCCTTATCGGCGGCACGGTCAGGGACTGCGCCCAACAGTTCTTGGCCGTCCCCAGAGGCAGACTGAGGCCAACTGCCCCGGCGGCCCGCTGCTGCACCTAAGTGCTGCCGGCACAGTTGCCTCAGCCTCCTCGCTGCCAGGGCGACTTCGGGCGACCCCCCTCCCGCGTGGCCACAGCAGCAGCCTTCACCCTGGCCACGCCGCGGAGCGCGCTGCAGGAAGCCGTCCCAGTCCACGCCAGCCCCGCAGCTTTCTAAAAAAAAAAGAAAAAAAAGAGGCCAGCGGCGCTCCGGATGTGGACACCTCTGGGATGGGCAGTTCTTTCAGGGGACGGTGGCAGGTCCGCCCCTTCCCCCGGTGGAGGGCCGGGGGAGAATCCTTTGTCCAGCTGCTGGCCCACGGGTCAGCAGCACCCTTTGTAAGAAGGAACTGATTAACCCATCCTTGAGCACCCAGAGACCGGTGACGGCAGTGTGCGCCGCCTCCGGGCCACGCCGCTCTCGTCCCTCTTTGTCGCCAGCCCCCTCTCAGAGCAGACCCCAGTGGAACGCGAGTCCTTCCCTGGTCTCCTCTGTCAGGGCGCAGCCGTTACCGCCGCCCCGACACCGGGCCGCTACGCCACCCGAGTCCGGGCCGGTAACGCTACCTCGCTGCCCCACCGAGGGTACGCCGGTGCTCCGCATGACCCCGTTGGTACACTCCCTGGGAGCGTGGCTACAGCTGCCGGGACTGTCCCGCTGGGTCGCGCGGAGCATCCGGCTCGGCTATGCGATTCAGTTCGCGCGAGCTCCTCCCCGCTTCCGGGGTGTCCGGTACACCATGGTGGGGTCCAATGCCCCAGTCATGCGTGCGGAGATCGCGACCCTACTGGCGAGGGGCGCGGCCGAGCTCGTCCCTCCAGCCGAGATGAAGTCCAGCTTTTACAGCCCTTACTTCATTGTACCGAAGAAATCCGGTGGGTTACGACCGATCCTGGACCTTCGCGTCCTGAACCGATCCCTGTACAGGCTTCCGTTCAGGATGTTGACTGCGAAACGCCTTTTTGAATGCGTTCGTCCACGTGATTGGTTTGCAGCAATCGACCTGAAGGACGCGTACTTCCATGTGTCCATCCTTCCGCAACACAGACCGTTCGTACGGTTTGCGTTCGAAGGGCGGGCATATCAGTATGCCGAACTACCATTCGGGCTAGCTCTGTCCCCTCGCGTCTTCACGAAGATTGTTGAGGCAGCCCTGGCGCCACTCAGGCAGCAAGGGGTTCGCATCCTGAACTATCTCGACGACTGGCTCATACTGGGCCACTCTCGGGACCGGGTGTGCGAACACAGAGACCTGGTTCTCCACCACTTAGCTCGTCTGGGCCTTCGGGTCAACTGGGAGAAGAGCAAACTCTGCCCAGTGCACAGGATCTCTTTTCTCGGTATGGAGATCGACTCGGTCGCCATGAGTGCGCAGCTCACCGGCGTGCACGCACAGTCACTGCTGACTTGCCTCCGTCAGATAGAGAGCAAGAGTGCGGTTCCACTGAAACTGTTTCAGAAGCTCCTGGGGCATATGGCATCTGCAGCGCGGTGACGCCGCTCGGATTGCTTCATATGAGACCGCTTCAGCACTGGCTTCGTGACCGAGTCCCGA
Organism: Pseudorasbora parva; assembly: GCF_024679245.1. Lineage (NCBI taxonomy): Eukaryota > Metazoa > Chordata > Actinopteri > Cypriniformes > Gobionidae > Pseudorasbora > Pseudorasbora parva. The sequence goes on from NC_090175.1 coordinate 34,661,040, forward strand.
GATGGGCATGGCAGTCTGGCATGCTCCGGGTCCCAGTGACTCGGGCCTGCAGACAGACACTCACCCAGTGGCCGAACCTCAGCTTTCTACGGGCAGGTGTGCCCTTAGAACGAGTTTCCCGGCATGTTGTTGTGTCAAGAGATGCGTCCACCACGGGCTGGGGTGCCATGTGCAATGGACATGCAGCCGCCGGCTCTTGGTCAGAGAGCCAGAGCCGCCTGCATATCAATTGCCTCGAGTTGCTAGACACGTTCTAGTCAGATCGGACAACACGGCCGCGGTCTACGCTCCCGCCGCATGTCCAACTCACCCGCCATCTCGTTCTATGGAGTCAGAAGCGTCTGAGGTCCCTTCGTGCTGTCCATATCCCGGGGATCCTGAACCGTGCAGCCGACAAGCTCTCACGGTTTCAGCCAATCCCTGGGGAGTGGAGACTCCATCCCCAGTCGGTCCAGCTGATCTGGGATCAGTTCGGGGACGCACAGGTAGATCTGTTTGCCTCCCACGACTCGTCCCATTGCAGCCTGTACTATTCCCTGACCGAGGGCACGCTCGGCACGGATGCACTGGCGCACAGCTGGCCGCAGGGCCTACGCAAGTATGCGTTTCCCCCAGTGAGTCTTCTTGCACGTGTTTTGTGCAAGGTCAGGGAGGACAAGGAGCAGGTCACGTTGGTCGCCCCGTACTGGCACGGCCGGACCTGGTTCCCAGAACTAGTTCTCCTTGCGACAGCCCCTCCCTGGCCGATTCCTCTGAGACAGGATCTCCTCTCTCAGAGACGGGGCACCCTGTGTGGCTCCAGGACGGGACGCGGCAGGTTTGAGTACCCTACCACCTACGGTGGTGGCTACCATCACTTCCGCTCGGGCTGAGTCCACGAGACAGGCCTATGCGTTGAAGTGGAACCTCTTCGTCAATTGGTGCTCTTCTCACCAAGAAGACCCCTGGAAATGCCTGATCGGGTCTGTGCTCTCTTCCTCCAAGTAGGGTTGGATCGAAGGCTGTCTCCATCCACCCTGAAGGTTTATGTGGCCGCTATCGCCGCTTATCATGACCTCTTGGACGGTAAAACGGTAAGTAAGCACGACCTGGTCATCAGGTTCCTGAGGGGTGCGAGGAGACTACATCCTCCTTGTGCTCCTCTTGTACCCTCTTGGGACCTCTCAGTAGTTCTAAGTGCTCTGCAGAGGGCCCCATTTGAGCCTTTGCGGTCAGTAGATGTTAAGTTCTTGTCTATGAAGACAGCGCTCCTGACCGCATTGGCCTCCATCAAGAGGGTAAGGGACCTGCAGGCATTTTCGGTTGACGAAGCGTGCCTGGAATTCGGGCCGGCTGACTCTCACGTGATCCTGAGACCCCGGCCTGGATATGTGCCCAAGGTTCCCACCACTCCGTTCAGAGACCAGGTGGTAAACCTGCAAGCGCTGCCCTTGGAGGAGGCAGACCCAGCCTTGGCATTGCTCTGTCCAGTAAGCGCCCTTCGCGCTTACGTAGACAGGACGCAGTGTTTCAGGACCTCAGACCAGCTCTTTGTCTGTTATGGTGGGAAGCTGAAAGCAAAGGCTCTCTCAAAGCAAAGGGTGTCTCACTGGTAGTGGACACCATTGTTTTGGCTTACCAGCAGCAGGGACGCCCATGTCCCCTTGGGGTCAGGGCCCACTCCACTCGGAGTGTGGCCTCCTCTTGGGCTTTAGCACATGGCACTGCGCTGACAGACATCTGCAGAGCTGCAGGCTGGGCGACACCAAACACATTCGCCAGGTTTTATAACCTCCGAGTGGAGCCTGTATCCGACTATGTACTCGCCTCTACAAGTGGCCGGTAATGGATTGGCTCAGGTGTCTTCGCCCACTCGCCATTCCACTCCACGGACTGGATATGTGCGATATTCTTCTCAGGTGAGCTCCCTGAGAGTCCTGAGCTCCTCCAGCACTGACGACGCCGATGCCAGTAAGTCTGCCCTTAGCCCAGACACTCGTGTCCGGCCAGGTGCCCCGTGTGCATGGTTCCCCTCCGGTGACCCCCACATGTGTATTCTACCGTAAGCCTCCCTGAGTGGGTGTATTCCCTTGGCAACTTGCCACCCCTGGGGTTAAAAATCCACCTGCGGCTGGTACCCCAGTGATCTTCCGTATGCAGCCCCTCGGGTCACACGTGTATTCTTAAGTCCTCCCTATGGGTAGGCGTCTTGGCGCATATCTCCTTCTGGAATATGCCTCCCAGTGTACCTTGGTATTCCTGTGTTAAGTAGAGGCTTTTGACCGTCCTAACTTGCATCAGGGCTCTCACGCTTGCGCAGGGCACTGGAAGACAGCCGAGTGGTGTTATTTCATTGGGACCCCCATTCGTCAGTCACTGACGTTACGTCGGAGTGACTGAACGAAAGGGAACGTCTCAGTTACGTATGTAACCCTCGTTCCTTGAGGAGGGAACGGAGACGTAACGTCCCGCTGCCACTTCCGCTGTACCGCTGGAACGGCCGAGAGTTCAGTCTTGGGTCCTCAGCAGGGAACATAATGCGATTCATGCCAGCTACTTCCTTATATACCCATGTGGGTAGGCGGAGTTACGCATGCAAATCTCGCATGCCCATGGCATTGTCACTGCCATTGGGCATTTTCTAAGATCTTGAAGATGATTGGCTTCTAGGCGAAACCCCCATTCGTCAGTCACTGACGTTACGTCTCCGTTCCCTCCTCAGGGAACGAGGGTTACATACGTAACCAAGACGTTTGTTTATTACTATATAATGATTCATAAAATGTCCTGAATATCTTGTTTATTTCTTTTGGGTTATGGATTATTTTATTTTCTGGATTTTTGATGGTAGTTATGAAGGTTTTTATTTTTTATTTTGTTTGAGTAAGTTAGCAAGATGTTTCCCAGATGTATCATTATGTTCAAAGTAGTGAGATTTTATCGGTTTTTGGAATTCTATTTTTTTAAGGATAATTTCTTCCAAATTATTTTTTATATTATTTAGTTCTTTTAAGGTCTGATCACTTTGGTTTATACAATATGTGTTATTTAATATTTTAATTTGTTTTCTAATTCTTCCTCTATTTTTTTTTTTTGTTGTGTGTTTATATGTAGAATATGATATAATTTTTCCTCTTAAAACTACTTTAGCGGTTTCCCATAATGTTGATGCAGATATATTTAGTTTATCATTTATCTTTAAAAAGGATGTCCATTCTGTTTTGAAAAATTCATTGAATTCTTTATTTTGAAGTAAAGATGTGTTCATTCTCCATTTTTGTGGAGATTTAATATAAATTTTATTCTTGAGCGTTAGCGTGATTGGTGCATGATCTGAGATAATGATTGGATTCATTTTTGTTTCTATAATATCTGAAATGATGGAGTTACTAGTCAGGAAGAAATCTATACGTGAATATGACTTGTGTGCTGGTGAAAAGTATGTGTAATCTCTTGTTGTCGGGTTGTTTTGTCTCCAGCTATCCCCAAGTCCAAAATCGTTCATGTATTGTTTTATTGTTTCAGTGGAGTGTCAGGTTTTAAACAGACTTGCATTAATTGCTTTGTCTATTGATGGATTAAGGACAGTGTTGCAGTCTCCACCAATGACTAATTTGGATTGTGAAAATGTGGATAGAATTGAGATTTTATGAAATATTTACAAATCTATACATATAGATACAATTCATATACATTACATAGATTTCCAAACAAAACAAGAGATATATTGATTGACTTGCGCAATTCATTCCCCATTTGTGCAAACTACTACATATTTGTGACATAGATCTAGTTTCGTTTTTTACAGTTAACATGAACAGACACAAAAAAAACTTTATACATGTAGAACATTAGTGAGGTTTAGTAACGTTTTTGCGGTAAGGATACGACGTTGACGGACATTCTTGTTGTTCAGTATTGTTTGGTTAGCGACATGTTCTTTTTTTTCTTCTTTTTTTTCTCATTTACATTGGGGTTGAGTCAGGTTCTCTGTATAGTTGTCCGTTAATTTACAGTTTGTCTATTACCAGTGATACCCGTTTTCCTTCGTTTCTGTGCCGTTTCATGGCTGGAATGAGTTTTTTTCGTCTTTCGAATATTACTCTTGGAAACTGATCGTTGATTCCAACCATCACAACACAACTCGACAAAATCACAGAAGAAAATAAATTAATGAAAGAAACAATTCTTGACCTTCAGTGTCATAGTATGCGCGACAACCTAATCTTCTCTGGCATACCCGAGCAAACACAAGACAACTCAGAAAACAAAATAAAAGAATTCATGCATTCAGCTCTGAAGATTCCAAAAGACACCGTCAAAAATATCACCTTCCATCGCGTCCACCGTCTCGGCCACAAAAACAACCAAACATCAGGCAGCGAGCGACCCCGACCAATAGTGGTCAAATTTGAACACTATAAACACAAGGAACTCGTTAAAAGCAAAGGCAGAGAACTTCGGGGCACACACTATGAAAGGATTGCTGTTCATTGTTCTCCTTTTGTAATGATTCGATTTGTGTTTGACTTCACGAGTTTGTGTGAAACTTCATCTTAGTGAAAGTGGTAAACAGATTTGGCTTGCTGTCTGCTATAGAGGGGCTCGGAGAGGATATTCTACTATAACAGGCAAATTGAATGAATAAAATAATGAATGAATGAGTCATTTATATTGCGCTTTCATATGTACTACTGTACACCCAAAGCGCTTTACACTCGTGTCAGGGATCTCTCCTCAACCACCACCAATGTGGTGTACAAAATTGTACAAAAGGAGGAGCAGGGGAGGAGGAGGGATGCTTCAGGAACTAAAAAAGGGGAAGAGGTAAGCTGCTGGTTTTATACCTTGGTATTAATTGAAATATTAGATGGGCGTACTCCTCCCGAAATTACGTTTATTAACTTCACTTCACGAGTTTGTGTGCCCATATAATCTTAGTGAAAGTGGTAAACAGATTTGGCTTGCTGTCTGCTATAGAGGGGCTCGGAGAGGATATTCTACCCAAGCTCTGATTGCCCCCCAAAAACATAATGCAGAAATAGACAGCAAGCAAAAATCATGGAAATTTGAACAGCTCATGATTACGGGAGGAGTCTGCATAATTATTCCAGAAGACCCCCCAAAATTGTTAAATAAACTGAATGGAAGATGGCACTGTAGCAGTATTGAGGTAGGTAACTGCTGTGGCAGTTTATGAAATAGGTGAGGGGTTGCAGCAGCAGTCAGGCATTGAGCGGGGCACGGCAGCAGCATCAAGCAAAGCACTGCAGCAACATTCTCGAATTGACGGGGCACTGCAGCAGCATCAAGTAAAGCGCTGCAGCAACATTCTCGAATTGGGGGGCACTGCAGCAGCAGTCTCAAAAATGGCGAGGCACTGCAGCAACATTCTCAAACTGGCGGGGCACTGCAGCAAAATTCTCAAACTGGCGGGGCACTGCAGCAGCATCAAGCAAAGCACTGCAGCAGTAGTCTCAAAATGGCGGGGCACTGCAGCAGCAGAGCAAATACTGCAACAGCAGTCTCAAATTGGTGGGGCACTGCAGCAGCAGCAGTCTCAAAACGGTGGGGCACTGCAGCAGTAGAGCAAACACTGCAACAGCAGTCTCAAATTGGCGGGGCACTGCAGCAGCAGTCTCAAAATGGCAGGGCACTGCAGCAGCATCGAGCAAAGCACTGCGGCAGCATTCTCAAACTGGCGAGGCACTGCAGCAGCCTCCAGCATTCTTGAATTGGTGGGGCACTGCAGCAGCTTCAAGCAAAGCACTGCGGCAGCATTCTCAAATTGGCGGGGCACTGGAGTGAGAGTCTCAAAATGGTGTGGCACTGCAGTGGCAGTCTCAAAATGGCGGAGCAATGCAGCGGCATTGAGCAAAACACTGCAGCAGCAGTCTCAAGATGGCGGGGCACTGCAACGGCAGACTCAAGATGGTGGGGCACTGCAGCGGCAGTCTCAAGATGGCGGGGCACTGCAGCGGCAGTCTCAAAATGGCATGGCACTGCTGCAGCAGTCTCAAATTGGCAGGGCATTGTAGCGGCAGTCTCAAATTAGTGGGGCACTGCAGCGGCAGTATCAAGCAAAGTATGGCAACGGCAGTCACAAAATAACGAAGCACTGCAGTGGCAGTATCAAATTGAGAAGCACTACAGCAGCTGCATCAAATTGGAGGAGAACTACAGTGGCAATATTTAATTGTGGAGCACTGGGCACTGCAGCAGCAGTATCAAGCAAAGGATTGCAGCAGCAGTCACGAATTAGCGAAGCACTGCAGTGGCAGCATCAAATAGGAGAAGCACTGCAGCACCAAATTGGCGGAGTACTGCGGTGGCAGCATCAAAAAGAGAAGCACGCCGCATTAAATTGGCGCAGCACTGCAGTGGCAGAATCAAATTGCGGAGCACTGCAGCATCAAATTGCAAAGCACTGCAGCGGCTGCATCAAATGGTGGAGCACTGCAGTGCCAGCATCAAATAGGAGAAGCACTGCAGTAGCAGTATCAAATTGTGGAGCACTTGAGGGGCAGCATCAAAATGGAGGAGCAGTGCAGCGGCGGTATCGAATTGCAGCTCACTGCAGCATCGAAAAAGGAGGAGCACTGCAGTGGCAGCATCAAATAGGAGAAGCACTGCAGCACCAAATTGGCGGAGTACTGCAGTGGCAGCATCAAAAAGAGAAGCACGCCGCATTAAATTGGCGCAGCACTGCAGTGGCAGAATCAAATTGCGGAGCACTGCAGCATCAAATTGCGAAGCACTGCAGCAGCTGCATCAAATGGTGAAGCACTGCAGTGCCAGCATCAAATAGGAGAAGCACTGCAGTAGCAGTATCAAATTGTGGAGCACTTGAGGGGCAGCATCAAAATGGAGGAGCAGTGCAGCGGCGGTATCGAATTGCAGCTCACTGCAGCATCGAAAAAGGAGGAGCACTGCAGTGGAAGCATCAAATAGGAGGAGCACTGCAGAGGCAGTATTAAATAGGAGGAGCACTGCAGCGGCAGTATTAAATAGGAGGTGCACTGCAGTGGCAGCATTAAACTAGAGGAGCACTGCAGCATCAAATTGGTGGAGCACTGCAGCAGCAGCGTCAAATTGCGGAACACTGCAGTGGCGGCGTCAAATTGCGGAGCATGCAGCAGCAGTGTCAAAATGGCAGAGCACTCCAGTGGCAGCATTAAATAGGAGGAGCACTGCAGTGGCAGCATTAAGTAGGAGGTGCACTGCAGTGGCAGCATTAAATAGGAGGTGCACTGCATCGGCAACATCAAATTGGAGGAGCACTGCAGCAGCAGCGTTAAATTGTGGAGCACTGCAGTGGCCGCATCAAATAGGAGGAGCACTGCAGCGGCAGCATTAAAAAGGAGGAGCCCTGCAGTGGCAGCATTAAACTGGAGGAGCACTGTAGCAAAAGCATCAAATAGAAGGAGCACTGCAGCGGCAGTGTCAATATGGTGGAGCACTGTAGCATCAAAATAGGAGGAACACTGCAGCGGCAGCATCAAATAGAAGGAGAACTGCAGTGGCAGTATCAAATAGGAGGTCGACTGCAGCAACAGCATCAAATAGGAGGAGAACTGCAGTGGCAGTGTAAAAATGGCGGAGCACTGCAGCGGCAGAATTAAATAGGAGGTGCACTGCAGTGGCAGCATTAAATAGGATGTGCACTGCATCGGCAGCATCAAATTGGTGGAGCACTGCAGCAGCAGCATTAAATTGCGGAGCACTGCAGCGGTTGCGTCAAAATGGCGGAGCACTGCAGTGGCAGCATCAAATAGGAGGAGCACTGCAGCAGCAGCATTAAAAGGGAGGAGCCCTGCAAGTGGCAGCATTAAACTGGAGGAGCACTATCTCTAACTTAGAGATCATAGATGGTTGGATAGATGGTTGTAGATTAGAAATTGAGAGCCGCCGAGATAGACTTTGATGGAACTAGATTGGGTGGACTTCTCATATCTGAGATATGAGATGAATGAAAAAAAATGAAAAAAAGGGAGAATTTGGGAAAACAAGTTGGTTGTAGGAGTGAAATTGTTTGAAAGCTCTCCAAGTTGTCCAATAGGATTGCAATGCTGGGGTGGGAACTGTGTCCACCTTCGGGCTAATGCTCTTAATATTTATGCCAAAATCTGGGAAATATATAGGAATTAAGATAAAAACTCCACTTTTCTCCTGAAAAAGTCTGCTGGTGCCTCATTGACAACTTTTATAGCATCAAACAACTAACTAAGCTAAACTTATTTAAAACAAACACTTCAAATAAAATCATAGTGATACAACTGCCTTAAAAGACAGAAAACATCTTGGAAAATATAGTGTAATTTGATTGTTTAGTTTAACTCGTATCCATTAGAAACCCCGGAGTGGCGGGGCTTATATGCTATACAGGGACCAACCACCTGGGGCGATTGAGGCGCGGAGGCTTGGTGGAGACAGGTAATGGATCCAGAGTAATGATGTAGTAGGAACTGTAAGAGCAATGCAGTTGAGAAGGAGGCAAGGAACTGTAGAGGACACAGAAGCTGGATAGAATAAGGTTGGAGAATAGAAAGCTTGTGGAGCAATCCCATGCTTGGATCGGCTCCAATGGCGGCGGAGAAAGGAAAGAGAGGGAGGGGCATGACCATCTGGGTCTGCTCTGATAGTAGAGGCAAAAATTAGTGGGGCTGGGGTAGGGCAGGACCGTTTGCCGAGGCAGCCTAACTCTTGGGTCTGTGCTGATAGCAGAGGAGAAATTTTAGGGGGTGGGGGGGCAGGACCGTTTGCGGAGGCAGCCTTACGCTTGGGTCTGCACCTTGGGTCTGCGCCTATAGCAGAGAAGAAATTGTGTGTGTGTGTGGGGGGGGGGCATGACCGTTTGCGGAGGGAGCCTCACGCTTTGGGTCTGCACCTATAGCAGAGGAGAAATGGGGGGGGGGGGGGGGGGGGGGGGGCAGGACCGTTTGCAGAGGCAGCCTCACGCTTTGGGTCTGCACCTATAGCAGAGATGAAATTAAAGGGGGGGGGGTGCAGGACCGTTTGCAGAGGCAGCCTCACGCTTGGGTCTGCGCCTATAGCAGAGGAAGAATTTAGGGCGGGGGGGGGCATTTCTCAGCAGGAGGTACGAGGCTTAACGTTACTGCTGAAGAGGATGATGTTGATGATGTTGAAGGCCTCGATGCATCACGATGACGATCGACCGAGCCCCGTGATGATTCTAGATGGAAGAAGAGAGAGGTTTTCTTGAGCGAGGTGTTATGTGGAGTGGAGAGACCGGCGATCTGGAGATCAACAGGTGAAATGAGCAGCGCAGCCAGTCAAGCAGAGTTGGGCAGGCCAGATGTTTCAGGAACTAAAAAGGGGAAGAGGTAAGCTGCTGGTTTTATACCTTGGTATTAATTGAAAGATTAGATGGGCGTACTCCTCCCAAAATTACTTTTATTAACTTCACTTAATTCCAGACTTGCCTTTAACTCTTTTATGTCTTGGTGTAAAAGTTCCAGGATTGCATGTTTGTTGCTGATCGATTCTAGTACACATACCTCTATGTTGGTAGTGTTGTCTTCAGATTCCGCGGAGTCTTTCCGGCGTGGTTGTTTTTTCTTTGGTTGGGGCATAGTTGTGAGTAGTCCAACCAAGTAACTGTCTATGAAGTGTTCTAGATTCTCCAATGTTTCTGAAGATTCCGTGGTGTATTCTTTTGTGGCTTATTTGGTAAAGAGAATACCATATGTATCTGTTTACATGCAGAGTATTTCAGCGTGTCACCATTTTGGATCTCGTCCGTCCGTCTTCTCACGTGTACTCAGAGTCTACGCATCACCTCCTCTCTCACGCATCACCTCCTCTCTCTATGAAGCTTTAGATGAGATAAATGTGAGAGTGTGAGTGTCTCTGGTTAAAGAGAATAATCTGAGTACAGTGAGGGATGTTACCGAGATCTCTTAGGAAGCTTCTCCTGAGAGATCTCTCCTAAGAGACATTTATCCCGGCATTTATCCCTCCTGGGCTGGTGCTGCTCTTCTCTCTAGTAATTTAGCACATAGTCTTAAAGGTAAACCTTGACTCACTGTGGCCCAGGTCAGGAAACAGCCAAACTGGCTAAACCAACCATCTGCTAGCTGTCTCACTTCACCAGAGTCAACGAAATCCCAGCACATAGAGACTCTTTCACCTAGATATTATCACATAGAGACTGTATCTGTTCCCCAAATTAGTAAATACAACCCCCCCCCCCATCAAAATCATTCAACAGTAAACATTTAATTGATGTCCAACAAATAAACAACAGATATAATACGGATTAACAATTGATAAAGCTCGGTTTGCTGAATATTCGCCAAAAACACTAATTGTTAATGATATAATTACAGATCATAACCTAGATGTGCTGTGCTCGACAGAAACCTGGCTAAAACCTGATGATTACATTACGTTAAATGAGTGCACCCCTAGAGATTATTGTTATAAACACGAGCCACGTCTGAAAGGTAAAGGGGGAGGTGTTGCTGTAATTTATAATAATATCTTCAGTATTACTCAGAAATCTAGTTTCAAATATAATTCCTTTGAGGTTTTGGTCCTTTATGTAATGTGTAGTGTAAATTATAAATCCCATTTGACATTTGTGTTGGCTACTGTATACAGGCCACCAGGGCACAATACAGACTATATCAAAGAATTTGCTTGTCTTCTATCAGAGTTAGTACTGGCTGCAGATAAGGTACTAATTGGTGATTTTAATATCCATGTAGACGCATTGGGATTGGCATTTAGAGACATTCTTCACGTATTGGGACCCACTCATTGTCTTAATCATACTTTAGATCTAATAATGTCACATGGAATAAAGGTTGATACCGTTAAAATTCTGCAGCAGAGCGATGACATCTCAGATCATTACCTAATATCATGTATACTTGTTTTAGCTAAGGCTGCAAAGCCTTCCCCTCACTTCAAATATGGCAGGACTATAACCACTGTGACTAAAGATTTCTTTGTACATAATCTTCCTCATCAGTTACATCTCCTCAGCCAGGAGAAACTTGATGTGGCAACATAAACTATTGACTCTCTCTTTACAAGCACTTTAGACATAGTTGCTCCCCGGTGCTTAAAGAAGATTAAAGCAAATAATCCAACACTGTGAGCACACTTGGGCCATTAAAAGAGCAGCTAGAAAAATGGAGCGCAGCTGGAAGAAAAAGTTTTTCGCAATTTGTGGAAAGAGAGCATGATTGCATACAGAAAGGCCATAAAAAACTGCTAGATCTGCTTATTTCTCAACGCTTTTAGAAGAAAACAAACACAACCCTAGATATTTATTCAATACAGTGGCTAAATTAACAAAAAATAAAGCTTCAACTGCTGACGTTTGTAAATAACACAGCAGTAATGACTATGAACTTCTTTACTAGTAAGATTGATAACATTAGGAATAAAATCATAACTATGCAGCTGTCTACTACAGTATCACTTCAGACAGATCATTGTAGTGTCATTGAGGAAAAATTACACTCATTCACTGCTATAGGAGGAGAAGAATTGGCTAAACTTGTGAAATCATCAAAATCAACAACATGTATGCTTGACCCTATACCAACTAGGCTATTAAAAGAGATACTTCCAGAGGTCATAGATCCTCTGCTTAATATTATTAATTCATCCTAGACATTAGGATATGTACCAAAAAATTTTAAGTTGGCTATAATTAAACCACTTAAAAAAACGCAACTTGATCCTAAATAATTAGTTAATTACAGGCCTATCTCAAATCTACCGTTTCTATCAAAAATACTAGAAAAGGCTGTGTCCTCACAATTATATTCCCTTTTAGAAAGAAATGGTATATGTGAGGATTTCCAGTCAGTATTTAGACCGTATCATAGTACTAAGACTGCTCTAATTAGTGTTGCAAATGATTTACTCTCATCTGATCATGGTTGTATCTCTCTATTAGTTTTACTCGATCTTGGCGCTGCATTCGATACTATCGATCACAATATTCTTTTAAGTAGAATCGAAAATTATGTTGGCATTAGTGGAACTGCATTGGCATTGTTTAAATCGTACTTATCTGACCGCAAGGCTCAGTGTTAGTACCGTTGCTTTTCACCCTGTATATGCTATCTCTGGGAGATATCATTAGGAAGCATGGCGTTAGTTTTCCTTGTTATGTTGATACTCAGCTCTATATTTCCTCACGCCTTGACAAAACTTACCAATTCAAAAGATTAACGGAATGCATAGCTGATATAAAAAAATTGGATGAATAGTATTTTCCTGTAACTTAATTCAGATAAAACTGAATTTTTAATTATTGGACAGAAAAGCTCCACAAGTAGTAACCTAGAATATTGTCTAACACTTGATGACTGCTCTGTCAAGCCCTCATCGTCAGTCAGGAACCTGGGTGTGCTCTTTGATACCAATCTTTTATTTGAAAGCCACGTTTTTAGCATCTGTAAAACTGCATTCTACCATCTTAATTAAAAATATATCAACAGTTAGTACATGCGTTTATGAGCACAAGGCTAGATTATTGTAATGCTCTACTGGGTGGTTGCCCTGCTCGCTTAATAAACAAACTCCAACTAGTCCAAAACGCAGCAGCTCGAGTTCTTACTAGAACCAGGAAGTAACATTAAATTAGTCCAGTTCTGTCAGCACTTCACTGGCTCCCTATTAAACACTGCATACATTTTTAAAATTTTGCTTATTACTTACAAAGCATTAAATGGTTTAGCTCCCCAGTACTTAAGCTCTTAACACATTATATTCCATCACGTCTACTGCAGTCTCAAAACTCTGGCCAATTGATAATACCTAGAATATCTAAATCAATTGCAGGCGGTCGATCCTTTTCCTATTTAGCACCTAAACTCTGGAATAGTCTTCCTAACATTGTTCGGGAGGCAGACATACTCTGTCAGTTTAAATCAAAACTAAAATCGCATCTCTTTACAGTAGCATACACATATAATTTTTTTTTTAACTTTCATTATTCAAATCAATTGACTGATTGTTAGGCTGCATTAACTAGAACAGCTGGAACCGGGAACACTTCCCATAACACCTGATATACTCATTACATCATAAAAAGGGTGGCATCCACACTAATGTTAATCTCTCTGTTTATCCCAAGGTTTACTGCAGTCGGCCAGATCCAGGCCCTGTCCGGATCAGATGGTGGACATGACCAGCTCATCCTGGCGTGTCTGCTGAGACGGTGTTAATTGGTGCCTTCTATGAATTTGCCTATGATAAACCTGTTTCCGCCGCAATAACTCTTTCAAGTATTCATATTCTTGTGTAATCAACGCGCCATCCTAAATGAACCTGTCTCTTGCGTGATTCCCAGAATTTTGAATATTCCTATCTAATATAATTTATGACTTGCAGGGTTGGCAGACTAATAATTATACACTGTTTAATAATAGGCCAGAGGAGAACTGGCACCCCAACTGAGTCTGGTTTCTCCCAAGGTTTATTTTTCTCCATCATGCAATGATGGAGTTTTGGTTCCTTGCCACTGTCGCCTTTGGCTTGGCTTGCTCAATTGGGGACAACAAATGATGACCTGTAATGCCACGCCAGCAGAGGGAGCCATCTCCCGAATACTGACCTGGTTCCACTCCCTCTGCTGCTTCTACTGTCACTTCCTGTTTGGTGACTATTTAGCCAGAGAAGTGATAGGCACTCTTTGCGAAGTATTGCCAGCCACCCTGACATACTGAGCGTTCTCCTGATTGTCTGACTGCCTTCATCGTGTACGTATCTGCCTGTTTATACTGTGTTTACCTGCTTATCCCTCCTGTCTTGGTTGCCTGTTCGGACTGATATCTGTTTTGACCTGCTATCTGCCTTCTACTCTGCCTTTGGATTTTCTCTTGGGTTTTGTTCACAAATTGGACTGATTTGCTAGAAACTGACTCATTGCCTGGCTCACGGTATTTGTTTGTTCTGCTGCTGCTCAAATAAAAACACTGCACATGGATTCTGCTTCGGACTCTGCGTCCTCATTACATAATACTTCACCTCTAACGAATCCAGCAGAAGTAGCCAATCTGCAAGCGGCGTTGGCTTACCAACATGAAACCATACAGGGCTTTCAAGAGCAGCTCGCTCAACTGCGATCGGTCAATGAACATCTGACTCACTACATCCGCTCACTTCCCACACCCTCTCCAACCACAGTAAGCCTTGCTCTCCCTGATAAGTTTGATGGGTCGGCTGAATGTTGTAAAAGCTTCATTCGCCAAGTCAAGATATACTTTGATCATCAAAAAGAGAAGTTTGAGTCAGAGGAAAAGAAATGTGCGTTTTTAATGACATTGTTGACTGGGAGAGCGATTGACTGGGCTTCGGCTGTGTGGGATAGTGATGGGCAAATCAAGACTTCAGCGGATTATTTCATTAAACAATTGAGAGAAGTGTTTGAATATCCTGCAGGGGGTAAGGACATATCAACACAACTTCTTCACCTTTCCCAAGGCACCCGCACAGCAGCTGACTACGCAGTAGAGTTTAGAACGCTGGCAGCCCAGAGCGGCTGGAATGATATCTCTCTCCAAGCCATATTTCAGCGAAGTCTAAGCCCTGAACTACAAGCTGAGTTGGCGTGCAAGGGTGATGATTTATCATTTTCTGACTATGTAAGTCTGGCCATACGGATTGACAACCTCATGAGACAAGCTCCTCGACGAAGAGGTACAAGAGGAGTTCCACAGAGTCCGGTAGCCCCTGCGTTCCGTGTAATGCCCACAGAGACCCCGGTCAATGAGGAACCCATGCAACTCAACTTTTTTAGACTTTCCGAAGAAGAGAGAGCAAGACGTCGTCAGCTCCGTCTGTGCTTTTATTGTGGCGAGGCAGGTCACCGCAGCTCTGGATGTCCACAGAAGAGTCGAATTGTCTCTAGGGTATATGTTGAACACTTTGCATTACTTAGCAATAAGTCCTTCACACTTCCGGTTACCCTAAGGATTGAGACTTTCTCTGTTCATTTGACAGCGCTGATAGATTCTGGAGCTGCCTTGAACTTGCTCAACAAGGACCTGGCTCTAAAATATGGCATCCCGGTTCAACCCTGCATTCCACCAATCAAGATCAAAGCTATTGACGATACACCTATTGGAAAAGGAATAACTCAACAAACAAAAACCTTAACTCTCACCGTGGGGCTATTTCATCAAGAATCCATCTCTCTGTACCTCATGGACTCTCCCAAGCATGACCTCATTCTTGGATATCCGTGGCTGAACACTCACGACCCAAGCATCTCCTGGAAGCACGGTGAGCTAACTCATTGGTCTGATTTCTGCATGAATCGTTGTTTCACTGCAAACCCCCTTCCATGCCTAGCAACCCGTGTAGAAAGCCCGGAGACCAGCCTGAAGGTGGAAATCCCAGCCTGCTACCAGGATTTAATGGAGGTCTTCAGCAAAGCCAAGGCGACTCAGTTACCACCTCATCGTCCGTGGGATTGTGCAATTGATCTCCTGCCCGACGCCATGCCTCCCAAGGGTAAAATTTACCCCCTATCCCTAAAGGAAAGCCAAGCCATGGAGGAGTACATTACGGAGGCCCTGAATTCTGGTTTTATTTGACCTTCCACTTCGCCAACCGCTGCTGGTTTTTTCTTCGTTGAGAAAAAAGATGGAGGCTTGAGACCTTGTACTGATTACAGAGGATTAAATAAGGTAACGGTGAAATTTCGCTATCCCCTTCCACTAGTTCCCTCAGCCTTAGAACAACTGCGTGAAGCTACCATCTACACCAAGCTGGATCTGCGAAGCGCCTACAATCTGATCCGAATCAAGGAGGGTGATGAATGGAAAACTGCCTTTCTGACCACCAGGGGGCACTATGAATATCAGGTAATGCCATATGGCCTGGCTAACTCACCTGCTGTTTTCCAATCTTTCATCAATGAAATCTTCCGGGACCTATTGAACCAATATGTTGTGGCATACATTGACGACATTCTGATCTATTCCAAGACAGAGGCAGAACACATCACTCACGTCAGAACAGTCCTTTTGCGGTTGCTGGAAAATCAACTCTACGTCGAGGCAGAAAAATGTGAATTCCATAGCAAGCAAACCTCATTTCTTGGCTACCACATCAGTCATCAAGGGGTGAAAATGGATCCAACCAAGGTGAAAGCAGTCACTGAATGGCCTAAGCCCTCCACAGTAAAAGAACTCCAACGATTTTTGGGATTTGCGAACTTCTGTAGACGTTTTATACATAACTACAGCATGATAGCTGCACCCCTGACCTCTCTCTTGAAGGGAAAACCTGCAAAACTGCGGTGGACAAATGACGCCAACCTGGCTTTCAAGTCCCTGAAGGAGAGATTCACTACAGCACCCATCTTAAAGCATCCTGATCCTGATTTGCCCTTCATCGTCGAGGTAGATGTGTCCAATTGTGGAATAGGGGCAGTTCTGTCCCAGCGCCATGGTCAGCCCAGCAAACTATTTCCTTGTGCATTTTTCTCCAAGAAACTAACAGCAGCTGAGAGGAACTATGATGTGGGAGACAATGAACTTCTTTCTATGAAAGCCGCCCTTGAGGAATGGTGTCACTGGCTAGAAGGTGCAACATATCCGTTTCAGATCATTACTGACCATAAGAACCTTGAATACATAAAGAATGCAAAACGTCTGAACCCACGCCAAGCCCGTTGGTCACTATTCTTCACCCGTTTCCAGTTTACTGTAACCTATAGACCAGGCAGAAAGAATGGGAAAGCCGACGCTCTATCCAGACAGTATGACCTCCCCACTGACAACACCCCTCCTGAACCCATTCTTCCACCTTCCCTCATCATAGCTCCTGTACATTGGGACATCATGGAAGAAATTCAGAAAGAACAACAAGTCGAACCTGCACCCGCCAACTGCCCGCCTGGCAAACAATATGTACCTTCAAGTTTACGTCTCTGTGTCATGCAGTGGGTCCATTCATCCATTGCCTCAGGTCATCCTGGCATTTCTCGCACCCTCCAGTTATTGAAAGCTTCCTTTTGGTGGCCAGCTATGTCACAAGCTGTAACCGAGTATATAAAATCATGCCAAGTCTGCGCTCAATCCAAGACCCCCAAGGAATTCCCCTCAGGCCTCCTACAGCCATTACCTATTCCCAAACGCCCCTGGTCTCACCTCGCCATAGATTTTGTCACAGATCTGCCTAATTCAAATGGATTCACCACTATCCTAGTCATTATTGACCACTTTTCTAAATCTTGCCGTCTGGTACCTTTTAAGGGACTCCCAACAGCCATGGGAAACCACTCAAGCTTTATTTCATCATGTCTTCCGAATCTATGGTCTACCTGAAGACATAGTCAGTGACAGAGGAACCCAATTCACTTCCCAGGTCTGGAGGGCCTTCTGTCAGCAACTGGATATCAACATCAGCCTCACCTCCGGTTACCACCCTCAAGCAAATGGCCAGGTAGAACGTCTTAATCAAGAAATCAGCCGGTATCTTCGTACATACTGCAGCAGAGAACAACACCGTTGGTCAGAGTTCCTGCCTTGGGCCGAATATGCCCAAAACTCACTTGTCCACTCATCTACAGGTATAACCCCCTTCAAGTGTGTCTTAGGCTTCCAACCCCCCTTGTTCCCCTGGTCCGGAGAACCGTCATCAGTCCCAGCAGTGGACGACTGGATCCGACACAGTGAGAGGGTGTGGAATAGTGCTCATGTCTACAGAGAGTGCATCTACAGAGAGCGATAAGAGCGCAGGAACTGCAGGCTAACAGACGCCGTCGCCCACATCCCCCTTTCCAGCCAGGACAACTGGTCTGGCTCTCCACCAGGGATCTCAAATTGCGGCTACCAAGCAGGAAGCTCAGCCCAAGGTATGTATGTCACTTACCAACTAGAGCTTCCTGCTAACTACCGTATATCTCCCTCCTTCCATGTCTCTCTCCTGAAACCGGTTCATGTGGAGCCTGGCCCCAACAATCCACCACCACCATTAGACATTGAAGGAGTTCCTGCTTATAAGGTGAACCTGTTGTTGGACTCAAGACGCAGAGGGGGCCAGCTTCAATACCTGGTGGACTGGGAGGGCTACGGGCCTGAAGAAAATCATGGGTAGCTGCCCGTGACATTCTGGACCCATCTCTTATCGAGGAATTTCATTGAGACAGACCTGACCGACCAGCACCACGACCAAGGGGACGGCCTTGGAAAGCGTCAAGAGACGCTCCTAGAGAAGGGGGTTCTGTAACGCCACGCCAGCAGAGGGAGCCATCTCCTGAATACTGACCTGGTTCCACTCCCTCTGCTGCTTCTACTGTCACTTCCTGTTTGGTGACTATTTAGCCAGAGAAGTGATAGGCACTCTTTGCGAAGTATTGCCAGCCACCCTGACATACTGAGCGTTCTCCTGATTGTCTGACTGCCTTCATCGTGTAAGTATCTGCCTGTTTATACTGTGTTTACCTGCTTATCCCTCCTGTCTTGGTTGCCTGTTCGGACTGATATCTGTTTTGACCTGCTATCTGCCTTCTACTCTGCCTTTGGATTTTCTCTTGGGTTTTGTTCACAGATTGGACTGATTTGCTAGAAACTGACTCATTGCCTGGCTCACGGTATTTGTTTGTTCTGCTGCTGCTCAAATAAAAACACTGCACATGGATTCTGCTTCGGACTCTGCGTCCTCATTACATGATCCAAGTTATTCTAACTAAATATACAAATTACATTTATTAATTAAGTAATAATTATATTATTTAAGTAATAATTATATTAATAATTATATTATTTAAATATATTCTTTAATTAACATATTTAATTCTATAAACTATCCAAATCAAACTAGCCAAATCAAATTTTGTTCCAATATTGTCCTGTTTAACACTTTGAAGCTGCTTTGAAACAATCGTTATTGTAAAAGCTCTATATAAATAAAGTTGATTGATTTGATACTGTGATACCTACTGTACTTATAAACAAGCCAGTGTAAGTCTGGATAATGTCAACATTAAATTAATTTAATGCATCACATTAATTTTGCATTCATTACATATATCACAAGGATATTAAAGACACTGCTCCTTGAAAATAATGTGGTTGGTTTTGATATTACACTAGCTAGCAATCATCTGTCCATCCATCCAGATTCACGACTATATGGGCTTAAAAGGTGACTTGAAAGGTTGCTTTTGTTCAGGGAGAGTAGTTTTGTTCAAACCTACACATCTTTGAACGTATCACACCAGTGATATACACAACGTTGTCATAAATATTGGACAACAAGGGTTATTATTGTTCAACCCTTATTGTCCAATATTTATGACAGCATTGTGTAGATGTTGGCACAGTTTATTCATCTTGAATGTTGTTAATCCTGAGGTGGACCCAATGACAAAGCATAGGTTTTGAGATGAGTTTTAGTAAACAATATGCTGCGTATTGAGTGTGTGTGCATGGCCCTCAGGCCTGTGTGAGTGCCATGCTCTGAAGGGAGGATGCCTGTGGCGAGGTGAACCAAAGGGCTGAAGCCTGCATTCCCATGAGTGGATGAGCACTTCTCTTCCTCTTTCTTCCTGCCAGTGGGAAGCCCATTGCCTTCCCAATCAGTCGACTCTGCAGAGCCTTAGGGCTTGTGGAATGTGATAATCCTAGCCTTGTGTGTAATGCATTGCTCTCATGTATTCATCCTACGACCACCTGACACCCACTACAAGGAATTTACTGGTCTTTTTTTTTGTTTTTGTTTTTTTTGGTTTTTTACATGAAGTTCATCATAATGGTTTAGAGGAACTTATTTCTAATTTATCATGAAGGAGCACCCTCTTCTCCCCAAATAAATAAATCCAAGATATAAACTCACCAAAATGACTCATGTCATGATCGCAAAGATGGAAACTCCTCAGTGATAATGCAGCTGTGACAAGATGAATGGGGCCCCACTTTGTTTAGCTCTTTACATTAGCTCTATAGTTTTAACTATAATTTTATACTATAAAATCATATTTTACTGGAATTTGAGTACACTAAGAAAAGCAATTAGTATAGCAAATTTGGTAAAGTAATAATAATAATAATAATAATAATAATAATAATAAATATAGCTGCAAGAAGCCATTATCGGGGCCAAGCACAAAGAAGAAAAGACATGCCAGCATGGCTGGAAGTCTAAAACCAACTGCAACATTGAGCCATTAAAGACCTATTAAGTTGATTTTAGGCAAAATAGCAGTACTTTTTTAAATACAGTCAATAATAATGATTTAATGGTTTATCCCTTTCGACCAATAGGTGTTATGAAACTGATGTGGTGTAGTCAGATTGAGGTGACAATGACACAAGCAAAGTTTGGTGTCAATATGTCAAAGCATTGCAACGATACAGTCTTAAGAGTAATTTTTGCATCATGGCTCAACTCTGTTGCAGTGGTATATGAAAACTGTTTTGTCTATCAACACGAAATCCATAACTATTTATACATGTGCCGATATAAATTTTTTGTGTTGTGATTAATTGCTGAAGCTTTTATCATGGTATACGATATTATAACGATATTGAAATAAGTTGCAAAAAAACTGTTGTCATAGCATAACAGCTTTAAGAAGTATTTTTGTAATAACAAAAATAACAAATATAGCAATAATAAAAATAGCTGAATGTTTAAATACAATAATACAATGCACCACAAATATATACAGCTCTGGAAAAAAAAAATAAGAGACCACTTAACATTGAGAAATGTTCTCTTAATCTTTTCCAGAGCTGTAATACAATTTTCAAACAGATTAAAGTGCAAAAGAATTAGGCTATAAAGAACAACAGGCAACAAATTACAATAAGGTCTCATTATTTAATGCATTAACTAAGATTGAGCAATAGCTACATTTGTTACAGAAAGTATAATGTTTTTGGTAATGTTAGTTAAGAAATACTGATCATTGTTAGTTTAATCTTAGGTCCATTAAAAAAAAGTTATTTTGATTTTGATATTAATGTTATTAAACAGTAACTAAGAAATTAAAATTGCTTTGAATAATTAATTCTTTATAAGTATTTTTCATTGTCAGTTTGGTAAAAATGAATTAACATGTTAACTAATGAAGTCGTATGTCTCAAAGTTTTACTGAACAATAACAAATAATCAAAAAAATTCTAATCATTAGGGGATGTAGTAGTCCAAATTAAAACATAAAAATGTTTAAGTTTGAAAATAAATAGCCTATTAAGTCTTTAAGTATTACATTTGGTGCTGTGATGAACAACATTCAGATTACAAAAAACGAATGAGTGTTTAAAAAACTCCACTACCACGGTTGCTTTTTTTTTGCAGGGTTTCCGGGGTAATCACAGCATTCTGCAGTTCATCAGCACCCTCTGCTGTCACTGAGCGTGCACTTCATTCAGCGCATCTCCTTCACTCGTTCATCTGCTTCTCATTTACATCTGAGTGTGTGTCCCTTTGACTCAGAATACAGCGGTGTTTAACATTTATACGGTTGATGAGCAAAGTATTCTTGAGTGCATTATAAAAAATTTAATAATTGTTAATAAATTATTATTTACGATATTTTGATGTGCCCATGATAACAATATCGTGCATATTCATTATCATGATTTATTACACGGCTCTATGAAATACTTGATTCTGATTGGTCAATCGCGCATTCCAGCGGTATGTTATTTCCAGATAACACCCGCTCATACGGGTACTACGAGTTATCTTGACCGATACTACTTCTATGCTTAACGCTGGTGCCATCTTGTGGCTTAAACAGCCGTGGGTTACAATGGAAGACCCCATACGGAAATGTAATATATGTACATATATGTCCCTATATCCAAGTAGTGATGTCATATATGTTTCATATAAGGCAATACATTATTAGCGCATATATACATTCTCATAATATATGAAGATATAGGTTTATACCATGTATGAAATACCCATATAATAATTATTATATATACATATATTAAAATTATTTATATGATGATTTTTTATATGGTACTGTATGTTAATGCCATATATGTAAACAATATATGTCGAATTTATATATGTAAGTTTATTTAAACATAATATATGCAAACATTCAGTATGCTTGTATAGGAGTTTATATGGATTAATATAGTGGTGTTTGAATCCTGGCATTTCTTAATTTGGTTTTGGTTCAGGCTTCGGACATTAAAAGCTCCATGTGTGTTTTTCTCCCCGTTGTAAGTGTACAGTTTGAGCATTCACTTGGTCTCGTGTGAGCATCTAGTTTTGCTTGGGCAGTATACACTCTTTTGTCCATGTGTTTAGGGTTGTTTGTTTAGCATGCGGCTTGTGCTCATGGCGTGAACTTTCATGTTTTGTTCTGTGTAGCATGTAACGGTTACTCTGGTACATGGGTGACATTTTTCATCCTGTCCTCTAGAGGGCAACAGAGGGAGGAAGTGGTTTTAAGGTTACGAGTAGCATAGAGGAGAGGCATGGCAGTGGAGCATGGGTGAAAATGCCTGGAATCACATTGTGTTTGAGAGTTAAGTGAATTGTACATTCTAATGCTTCACAATCTTGTTCAAATGCACATTTGTATGTACCCATAAAAATGTTAATTCATAGTGTTTGGAAGTTTGCAGAGAAGCTCACAGAGGACTCTGTTATGGGGCTTGAGTGCACTGATACCTACTTCTTACCTGTGTTGGATTGTGCCAGTGCCTAATCTAGGATTTAGGATTGTATATCTTCATTGCCTGCTGGGACTGGGACTTCTACAACACTCAAGAGACTTGCATTGCAGACTGTATATCCTTTTCCCTCTACGACATTTTGAATTGTTTGGTACTGTTTTTTGTTTGTGTATCACTAGTATTTTGGGTTTGGAATTGATTTACTGTTTATTAGTTTACTTATAGTGTTGAGCTTTGATATTGACAATGCTGTCTTGGATTTCCATCCATGTGCTAATTGTTACTAAGTTATCTTATTCAGTGGTTAAATAGATACAATTTATTTTCACTCCCTCATTGAGAATCTTACAGTTAGTTTGAACACAAACTATTGGCAAAAGTGAATTCCCGTTTTTTTGAGGATTTCTTATTGTATAAAAAACTAAGGCAAGCCAGTTACAAGCATGAAGGGGTTTGATTGTTTCGATTGTTTATTTTTGAAGTCTAATAAAAAGCCCATTAACCTCTGCACCCTTGAGTCCTTCATCTCTTGCCTCAATAAGTAACATTATAAATATTTTATATTTTAAATGTCATTTGTTTTATACATAGTATAGATTTTAAGACTCTACGACATTTGACAGTGATAATGATTTGTCACATATATAATTTAAACATATATAATATGTGGACTAAAGATATATGTCAATATATGGAATTTCTGATGCTGTGCATATATGTGCATTTATGTTTTTACTCTATATGAGCATATTAGGATATTTCATATATGAGACCTATGTGTCAATATATGTATTATACATACATTAACATATATAATATATGGGATACATTTATATGTCAATATATGGAATTGTTCCAATTTCTAATATGTTTCATATATGTTTTTACTTTATATATCACATATATCGCATATATTGATATTTCATATATAGACATATATTACATTTCCGTATGGGACTTCAAGGCAGGTTTCCTTTATAACGTTTTTAATATGGATATTTTTCTTACACAAACGCATCGATTCGAATCAGAAGGCTCTATTAACCCATCGGAGTCGTGTGGAGTGCGTTATTTGAAGGACAGCTGCATTTTTATGGACTTCAAACACAACTACAACTAGCCTACTGTTTGGATTAATGTTAGCTTGGACTTTTTAAATATAACTCCGATTGTATTTGTCTGAAAGAAGAATGTCATATGATATACACCTATAAACTTGAGGGTGAGTAAATCATAGGCTTGGTTTCATTTTTGGGTGAACTAACCCTTTCATCATTCATTTTCAACATTTAGCAAGGGCATATGGCAAATCTTCAACAATAGATTAAGGCTTAAAGCACTGTTTTTCTTCGCGGAAGCTTTGCGTAAGAGCTAATAAAATATTTAATCTCAAGACAATATTTTGTGTCTAATAATTATTTATTTGAGACTAGTAGCCGTGTAATAAGCGGGATAATGTACACCCAGCCGGTTGTTACCGCAGAATAAACCCCTTCAGAGTGATGCAAGACCCCTCCGCATCAGTCTGTCGGGGTTTATTCTACGGTAACAACCGGCTGGGTGTACATTATCCCTTACATATCGCATTACCGAAAATCGGTACATGTCTAGTCGACATGGTCTGAAGACGATACGGTTCAATTTTGGTGAAAATCGAACAAATGGTCTAAGATAAGTTTGGAAAAGTAGGTTTTTAACAAATAATATGATGGAAGACGGATAGGTTTGCAAAATTGGGTTGAAATGTAGGTGTCCCCAACTGAGCAAGCCAAGCCAAAATCAACGGTGGCAAAGAACCAAGACTCCTTCAGGGCCAGAATGGAGATTAAAAAAAAAAAAACGGGCTCAGTTGGGGTGCCAGTTTTCCTCTGACTGACGAACAGTGTATGATTATAATTCTGGCAACATTACAGTTCAGAAGTCATATTAGATAAATAGATATTTGTAAGATTATTTGATAGATTTGAGTCATCATGCCGGAGATGGGTTTATTAAGGATGTCTTTTCGAGTTGGCATTTACAGGGCATAGTTTAATTGACACGGTCTCTGCAGACATTTCAGGGATCCATTGGTCATGCCCAGGCGCAAGTCCACCCTCTGATCAGAATACAGCCCAGTAGCAGGAAGTGTGGCAAATACAAATTATTGATGTAGTCCTCCTATTTTTATATAATTAAATGCATATTGTACATGCTCTGTGTTCCTAAAACCACAAGGTGGTGTTGGCACAGGTGCAAGGGTCTTTCACTGCTCTTGCAGCTTTAGTGTAGTTTTGCATTTTTTACTTTTTGGACCTCAGGAAGAGTAGTCACTGTCTAGGTATTGGCCAGTGGGGATCCAAATAAACAAATACACTCAAATCATAGATGGGAAAGAGCATTCATGGCAATACAGGTAATTTAACTAAGGAAAGATATGTTTTTTTGTTTCATTTTTTTTACAGTCATAACATCTGTGCTTGTTTTAGGTGTCCTCAAAGGGGGCCCATAAATATATGTGTTTTAATTTTGTAAATATTCTGCATCTCCTGTTGTGGTTTTGTTTTGATTGGACTAACTGTTTCGAAGACATTCGCAAATGTATTTTAGGTACTAAAGTACACCTTTTCACAAACCATAAGGTGAAACCTAGCATGTTTGGTATTATTGGAATCAGGAGTCTAAGGAGGTGAATACTGTGAAAAACACTGGCTTGAAAATTCTCAGGCTTCTTCAGGGCATTGTGCCAATGACGTATATTGGCTTTACGATATGCCAGTGTCCTCATAGACTATCATGGCACCCAGGATGAAGACAATGAACACCCATTTTCATCGGACTAATGTTTGGGTGCGTATATTGCCAGTTTCATGTTTTTCCCATGTTATAGCGCCACCAAGTGGTAAATCGTTGCAATTTTTTTCAAGTGATCTCAGACTGATCTCACACACGTGACCTTAATTTGGTGAAAATATCGAATTATATTCACAAGTTATAGCCGTTTTATTAAAAGAGGTCCCGATCACATCAAATATTTAGGCTCCGCTTAGCGACCATGAATCAAAATGTAATTTATTTTTGATAATTATAGATAATCACTCTCCAGAGAACATTTCTGCAGTGATTTGGTTCTGATCAGTCAAATAATCTGGGAGTAATTTGCAAAAGTAGTAGTTAAGTTTTTTTACAAAAAACATAAAATTTCTCGAAATTGGTGCCAGAAGGATGAGCAAGCATTTTGTCCGTCTCGAGTCAAGGATTCCAGCGATATAAGACACCCGAGGCTACACCTTACGGTTGAGGAGTTATGAGCAGTATCGTACTTTTGATCGACGTTTCATACTTTTGATCGCTGTAACGATTCAGGAGTCTAAGGAGATGAGTCTCGTAAAAATAAGTCAACCACACCCAAAGTTATAAGCGCTTTAAAAAAAAAAATCCACTAGGTGTCGCTGTTTGTGGTGATGACCCATACCAAGTTTCGTAACAATTCGTTCATGCGTTCATAAAATACAGCATTTTGGCACATAAAAGATACATACATATAACATACAGCCTTATGTCTTTTTTTGCAAGTGTTACATAAAATTTGTTTGCGCGTTTATCGGAAACGATTTGAAGAATCAACTTGAATTCCATAACTTTTTGTCAGGACTGGCTGAAGATGATCTGGTTCAATTTTTGTGCAAATTGGACAAACCGTCTAGGAGGAGTTCACAAAAGTAGGTTTTTGGGGAAATTCAAAATGGCGGGAAATATATAATGAGGGAAATAATGTCATAGGGTGCTTTCGCATTGGCAGGAGCTCAAATCATGTCTCAATTTCAGGCATTCCATTTAATATATTAAAACTGTGTGTGTGTGTGTGTGTGTGTGTGTGTGTGTGTGTGTGTGTGTGTGTGTGTGTGTGTGTGTGTGTGTGTGTGTGTGTGTGTGTGTGTGTCCTTGTTTATATTCCATTGTGGAATATGGACTAGGCATGTGCCGATATCAAATTTTCATGTTGCGATTAATTGATGAAGTTTTATCACGATATACGATATTATCACAATATAATAAGTTGCAAAAAAAAGTGTTGCCATAGCATAACAGCTTTAAGAACTATTTTTGTAAGAACAAAAATAACTGAATGTTTAAATACAATAATGCACTAAAAATATATACAGCTCTGAAAAAAAAGAGACCCCTCATTGAGAAATCAAAGAGAAATCAATGTTAAGTGGTCTCTTGATATTTTTCAGAGCTGTAAAAGTACAATTTTCAAATAGATTAAATTGCAAAAGAATTAGGCTATAAAGAACAACAGGTAGGCTTACAAATTACAATAAGGTCTCATTATTTAATGCATTAACTAAGATTGAGCAATAGCTACATTTGGTACAGAAAGTATAATGTTTTTGGTAATGTTAGTTAAATAATGCTATTATACTGTTAAAAGTTATTTGGATTTTGATTGTAATGTTATTAAACAGTAACTAAGAAATTAACATAGAATGATTAATTCTTTATAAGTATTTTTCATTGTCAGTTTGGTAATAATGAATTACCATGTTAACTAATGAAGTCGTATGTCTCAAAGTTTTACTGAACAATAACAAATAATCAGAACAGTTCTAATTATTAGGGCATGTTGTAGTCCAGATTAAAACATAAAAATGTTTAAGTTTGAAAATAAATAGCCTATTAAGTCTTTAAGTATTAAGTATTTGGTGCTGTGATGAACAACATTGAGATTACAAAAACGAATGGCTGTTTTAAAAACTGCAGACGTTTTTTTTGTTTGTTTGCTGGTTTCCGGGGTAATCGCTTCATTCTGCAGTTCATCAGCGCCCCCTGCTGTCACTGAGCGACACTTCAGCAGCGCGTCTCCTTCACTGGTTCAGTCATGTGCAAACGCACGTTGGGCTTGTTTATATCTGAGCGCGTGTCCCTTTGATGCAGAATACAGCGGTGTTGAGCATTTATAAGGTTGATGGGCAAAGTATTCTTGAGTGCATTATAAAAAAATTATAAATTGTTAATAAATTATTATTTACGATATTTTAAAATGCCCACGATAATAATATTATGCATATTCATTATCGTGATAAATCGTATTATCGAAAATCGGCACATGTCTAGTGTGGATAGTAAAATATCATAAGGATAGTAAAACCTGAGATCATCTACATTATGGGGACCAGCAAGCGGTACCCTCTTTTCAAAAGGCTTATAAATCATACAGGATGAATTTCTAGAGAAAGTAAACTTTGGATCTTTGGATCTGACTACTTCTTCACCAACGTATTTGTAATTGTCTGTAAAAGAACTAAACATATGAATAAAAGTGCTTATAATTTGGCAATGATTTGTTGCAGTCTCTGAGAACACTACCAGTCAGACTGTTGGAATTCACACTAATGTAATTACATTTGATTACATTACACTTTAAAATAACATTAACTTAATTAACATTACTTAATATATTATGAGGAAACTTAGTTAATAATGAACAGTGTCATATTTATTAAATGTTTCCATCATTTGTTGTTGCAAACCATCAAAAATGAATCTGTGAGGACTCTCTGTTGGTTTTCCATATTTCATTACAGCCTCATTTGACACATTTGTCTTTACTGCATAATATAATAATGTTTATAACTTGTCCAAATCAGGGCAAAACAAAGAGGACATGATAATTATTTGGAAATAGAGCACACAGTGTTAGTCTCAGCACAGTACAGTCCTAGTCATCTCTGAACTTCATGTGTCTGGTATTCTAAGAAGAGGCAAAGTGCCACTGAATTATTAATATGTGAAAGCTGCTTATTTGTCACTCATCTACCACCCAAATTTTAAATTCATAAGCATGTCTATATCTTGCCCTAGGTGGATTGATGCCAATGGAAATAAATCAGAGAGATGCTGAGTGGGCAGTGCTGTTTTTCATGTATGCCTTCCCTTGTTTTCCTGCACTAAATGTTTACATTTCCTCCACACCTTGAAAAAAAACCTCATTTTTGTATGCTTTCATTAAAATGGCCCTTAAGGGCAGGTGTGCAATCAGATACAGTCCACAAAACCACAATATAAAGCATCTTTTCTCTTTTGATACTTTTTTTTTTTTTTTTTTTTTTTTTTTTTAGTTAGAAAGTCAAATTTGAAGAAGACAACTGCTTAATTGAGGGTTGCAGACAGCAGTCATTGTTTTCACTGACTACACACAATGTCAGACACAGACGAGGACACAGAGGGATTAGTGCAAGTGCAAGGTTTATTAACAGAGGTTTCAGACACAGGTGATACTTAATGGGATGGTGACACTCAGACGAAGGATGATGAAGGTGAAGACGAAGATGACGATGATGATGATGATGATGATGATGATGATGATGATGATGATGATGATGAAAATGAAGAGGGAACACAGATGAAGGCTTCTAGGCAGGACAGGTAGTCAATGGTGGGTTCGGTGTGAGACCAGACAATGGGAGTGAAGGTGAGCTGGGTTGATACAGTGGTGCCTGGAGATGGTGCCCAGGTGTTCAGAATGAAGGTGATGGGGAACGAGTGGGCGTGACAGTGACAGATGATTGTGAGGGCGGGACAGTACCCCCTCCTCCACGGGCGGCTCCTGACGGCTGGGATGGGCAGCGACGGGGTCTCCCAAGGCCCCCAAGGAGCGGGTCGGTCAGGGTGGTCTTGGTGAAACTGAGTGAGAAGATTGGGGTCCAGCACATCGTTCCTGGAGATCCAGCTCTGTTCCTCAGGACCGTAGTCCTCCCAATCCACCAGGTATTCCATTCGGAAACCCCGTTGCCGGGAGTCGAGGATGGCTCTCACCTGGTAGACTGATGGGTCCTCGTCGATGGTAGAAGGAGGAGATACGACCCCATCACCAGGATCTGTGGGTGAAGAAGGGACAGGTTCAGTGAAGGGCTTGAGTAAGGATACATGAAAGGATGGTGATATTTTGTAAGTGGCTGGAAGGCAGTAGGTCACTTCGTTCAGCTGCCTGTCTACCGCCGTGAATGGTCCTATTTATCATGGACTCAGCTTATGGCAAGGCAGCCAGAGATGGACTTCCGTCATCGATGGCCAGACCTTCTGGCCTGGCTGGTACCGCGGCGTGGGTCCGCGTTTGGCGTCAGCATGGTGCTTGTGTCTCCGGATTGCCTGCTGGAGTTGCACGTGCGCTGAGTTCCAGACCCTCTCGCTCTGGCGGAACCAGTAATCCACCACTGTAATCCTCCGAGAGCTCACCTGTACAGGGGAAGAGTGGTGGTTGGTAGCCAAGGACACATTGGAATGGGGTGGAATGGGCTATCTATCTATCTATCTATCTATATTGAGGGTTTATTGAGGATGACGCGTCGATTAAACAATTATAAAATAGGAATATTCCCCGTTGCGTGTCTTATTGTGAGCGCGACATCTCCCTTCCTGGGTTTCGGCACCAGTGTAACATAGGTTCGTGTGGGTGTAGGAAGGAAGAAGACTGGGTCGGCGAGACTGGGACTGCACACTTTTATTTTTCTTGATACTCTCACACAGGGATGGAAATTAGCACCCACCACCAGCCAAATGCGGGTGATTTTGAGTTGTGGCGGGTAAACTCGCTTCACCTACCGGCCACCGTGGCGGGTAAATAAAAATAGCATACCGTTTCCCCTCTTTGTAAACTTTGTTCAATGCATGCGAGTGCGGCCGTATGTACGAATATGACCAGTCGTTTTCACCGTCATTACCCGGATGTAGTACCGAAAGACACGAATACGAACTTGCGTGCGCTGAAAGAAGATCCGTTACTGCGCATCATCCGAGAACGCGCACTCGTCTCACAGCGCGCAAATTTTGAGTTCTCTTTCAAGTCTTGCGCTTAAATGGACAAACTCACACAAAAAGTATGTCAACATGTCCATCTTGATTAGTATCTAAGCAGACATAGTCTGAATATGCCTCAAGTGAACGTTATACAGTCGAGAAAGACGAGCATATCCCTGCACTAGGTCTTAAAGGGGCAGTAGCCTTTACTGCTGTCTGTTTAATGTCAAACAAAAGGACATCACTCACTGCTCTTGAATAGCTTTTGTAAGTTTAACAAGGATTAATCTTTAATTTAAACAGTTAAAATATGCAGTTATTTTACATTTGATTACTTTATCAAGTTAAACATTTTAGTTTGAATTGTATTTTATACTGTGGATTGTTGCAATGCGCTAAATAAATATTTGCATAATTTGTAATTGATTAATATTTGAAACTTTAATATTAATTTATGCATTCGCAATGCTTTGATTTTTAGTAAAGTTACACAGTCACAGCATTAGCCATAAATGCAATGGTACTAATAGTTGGCATAATTTCTATTGGTGTTTCGGTTTCGGCCAATAATTTTTATTTCTGTGCATCCCTACTGACAATGTTCTGCTCGGTGTGTCGTCAACACGCTTCAGAAGATGCCAAAACGTCTCGGTTACGTATGTAACCCTAGTTCCCTGAGGGAACGAGATGCTGCGTCAAAACGCTGTGAGAACGCCTCTGCATTAATGCGTCGTGAAGCGCGTGTAGAACCATTCCATCGGAAGATCGATCGATCGTCAGCGTGATGACGTCATCGACCGGAAGCTATAAAGCGTCCGTGAAAACAAACAGGAACTAGCTTCTGATAAAGCCTGAAGTAAGTGATCACGGGCACGCCGGGAGTATGGCCGGGCGACGCAGCGTCTCGTTCCCTCAGGGAACTAGGGTTACATACGTAACCGAGACGTTCCCTTTCGGGGAACTCGAGCTGCGTCGAAACGCTGTGAGAACGCTTATACCCACATCACCATGGGACCAAGTGCTTTGTATGTGTGAAGCCGTAGCGCACACGACTACGAAAGCACCTGCACCCCAACAGTAGATGCCAAATCTAACTCGTAGAATCTGACGAAAGTTAGCGGCGAAGACCAGCCCGCCGCATTGCAAATATCTTGGAGGGAAGCCCCTGACAAAAGTGCTTTAGAAGCAGCCATACCCCTGGTAGAGTGCGCCCGGACAGCCAGTGGAGACAGCTGCCCGACCGCCTCATAAGCAAGTGAGATGGCCTCGACCACCCACTTGCTCATCCTCTGCTTAGACACTGGAGCCCCCTTTTTCGGTTGGCCAGTCTTTCTCCACAGGGCAGCTTTGTGGACGTATGCGTCTAACGCCCTAACCGGGCACAGCAGATTTAATCTTTCCTGGTCTGACGTCAAAAATGGAGGCGGACAGAAGGCTTGTAGAGTGATGGGGCCCTGTGGGCTCGTAGGAACCTTGGGGATGTAACCTGGTCTGGGATGCAGGAAAGCCTTTACCATGCCAGGCCCTACTGACAAGGACTGAATATCTCCTATTCTTTTGAGAGATGAAATGGCCAAAAGAAAGATGGTTTTTAGGGTGAGGAACTTCTCTGAAACCTCCTCTAAGGGTTCGAATGGAGGCTCAGATAAGCCCCATAACACAACGGCCAAGTCCCATGCCGGGACCCTCGAGTGCACAACCGGCCTCAACCTTAAGGTACCACGGAGGAAACGTGTGATTAAAGGGTGTCTTCCCAAAGACACTCCACCCAAAGGGACGTGGAAGGCAGCTAAGGCCGCCACGTACACCTTTATTGTGGAGGGGGTCAACCCTGCCGAGAACCTTGCCTGCAGGAACTCCAGCACTGTACCAACCGGGCAGTTAACTGGGTCCCACTGGCGTTCTCTGCACCATGCTGAGAAAAGTTTCCATTTCAAAGCGTACAGCTTCCTCGTGGACGGAGCTCTGGAGTGAAGGATGGTCTCCACGACCTCGGCCGAGAGACCCTCCTCTATGAGCCTGGCCCCCTCAGAGGCCAGGCCCACAGTTTCCACAACTCTGGGCGTGGGTGCAGGAATCTCCCGCCTGCCTGAGAGAGCAGATCCCTCCTGGTCGGAATCTCCATCGGAGAGCCTTCCAGGAGAGATATCAGGTCCGAAAACAATACTCTGGTCGGCCAGTACGGAGCCACTAGAAGTACCTTGGCCCCGTCCCGGCGTACCCTCTCCAGAACTCCTGGAAGCAGGACAATCGGGGGAAATGCGTACAGGGGCAGCCTCGGCCATTTCTGTACATGTACCTGCGGGGCTGGATGTGACAGAGAGAACCACTGGGGGGCTGGATGTGACAGAGAGAACCACTGAGGACAGTGAGAAGGAGCTCCACCACCTCAGGGTGGAGTCTCCATTCCCCGGGCCTCGGCCCCTGCCTCGACAGGATGTCCGCTTCCTGATTTAGGACCCCTGGGATGTAAACTGCTCTGATGGACAGCAGTTTCCCTTGGGCCCACAGGAGGATCTGACGTGCCAGTTTGTATAAGGGACGGGACCTCAGACCCCCCTGGTGATTTATATAGGCGACCACTGATGTGTTGTCTGTCCTGACTAGTACATGATGGCCCCTGAGGTCGGGCAGAAACTGTTTCAATGCAAGAAACACAGCGAGCATCTCTAGCCGATTTATGTGCCAATGCCGCTGGTGTTCCTGCCATAGACCCCGGGCCACTCACGGCCACTCATGGTCACACCCCACCCCGTGAGGGAGGCGTCTGTCGTTAGCGTTACGCGACGAACATGAGCCCCCAACACGGGCCCCTGGAACAGAAACCCAGGGTTTTTCCACATGACCAGAGCACGTAGGCATCGCCGCGTGACTTTGATCGTGCGGAGCAGGGTTTACCCTCGGGGAGAACCCTTTTGTTCTGAGCCACCACTGTAGAGGCCTCATGTTCAGCAGGCCAAAAGGTATCACATTGGATGCTGCTGCCATGAGACCTAACAGTTTCTGGAACTGCTTCACAGTGACGGCACGGTCTAGCTTCAGTTCTTTGACTGCTGCCAGGATTGATGCTATGCGTGTTGGCGATAATTGTGCCCGCATAATTACCGAATCCCAGTTCACGCCTAAAAAAGTTGTTCTCTGAGCCAGAGAAAGCACACTCTTCTTGGCGTTCAGCCTCAACCCCAATTTCGACATGTGCGCGAGAACAGCATCTCGATGCTGAGCCGCCATCTGTTACGTATGAGCTAGGATCAACCAGTCATCGATGTAATTCAGTATGCGGATGCCCTGCAGACGCAACGGCGCCAGAGCTGCATCCACACACTTGGTGAATGTGCGGGGTGACAGTGCTAGACCGAAGGGAAGTACTCGATATTGGTATGCCTCTCCCCCGAAGGCAAACCTCAGAAACTTCCTGTGATGTGGAAGGATGGAGACATGAAAATACGCATCTTTGTGGTCTATGGTGACAAACCAATCCTCCGATTTGATCTGCGATACAATCTGTCTGAGTGTGAGCATCTTGAACTTGAGCTTGGCCACTGAGCGATTTAATAGGCGCAGATCTAATATCGGGCACAACCCCCCATCCTTCTTCGGCACGATGAAGTAACGGCTGTAAAACCCAGACTCCCTGCCGGGAGGAGGAACCCTCTCTATAGCCCCCTTTCGCAGGAGTGTCTCTACTTCCTGTGCCATTACCAGAGCCTGCTCCGGGCCCACCTCTGTGTGTAGGACACCGCTGAAAGGAGGTGGCCGCCTCTTGAATTGAATGGCGTACCCCATTTCGACTATCTGCAGGACCCAACGAGATATATTCAACAGACGTTTCCACTCGTCTAGAAAATCTACTAAGGGAACCAGCCTCTCGAGGCTGGCCTCTGGTGTACTTCAAACAGCAAGCACAGCGCCCCGAAGCGGCGAACCGGCAGGGAACAACTGACTTGACTGCTCGGGAGCCCCCCGCGGAGACCGACTGCGGCCTGGCATTGCGGCGGGGTTGGCAGCGCAGCCCCCAGACGTCCTCGCGCTGAGGGGGAGTTCGGGTAGCGATGCTCTGCTTTTGTTGTGCCCTGTGCGCGGAGCTCGTACTCGGCTTGGGCTGCTTCTCTGCAGCAGCCCCAGGGACCTGGACCCAGAGAGGGAGAAACTGCTTCAGCGCCGCTGCCTGAGCAGGTCGGCTTGATATGCCTGCATAATAGCCATCGTGTGCAGGCATGCAACAGCCTGACCTGCTGCCGAGTACACTTTGCTCACCAATGCCGACGTTTTTTTAAGGTGTTTGGTGGGCAAAGTCGGGGCCTTCAGGGACGATGCCGAGGAAGGCGAGAGATGGCTCGCGAGCGTCTCTTCAACCTTTGGCATCGCCCCATAGCCATATTGTTTCAGCCCCACGATGTTGCTATAGACCGAAGTCTGAGGGCTGAAAACTCTATATGACGCCGGTCTCTTCCACGATCTCGCCACCTCGGTGTGCAAGTCGTGGAAGAACGGCAGGCCCCGGCGTTGAGGCTCTGAAGCGCGAGATGGCAGGAATCTCTCATCTAGCTTGCTAGTTCTCTTTTTCCCTGCCTCAGATCTCTCAGTGGGCCAGTCGATATTTAACCTGGCCACTGCTCGCGTTAGAACCTCAACCAGCTCCTCGCTAGCAGGGGACTGAAGTGGCGAATCTTCAGTCGCGATGCTCTCAACGTCCACCTCCTCAGAGCTGGATAGTTGGAGCACCGGCATCTCTCTCAGGGGAGAAGAAACCGCAGCGCATGCTTCCAAGCCCTGAGAAAAGCCGCTGGACGGTGCAGGTGAGGGCAGAGATAAGGCAGCGCCCGTCTCAAACCCCTCTGCAAGGTCCAATTGTGAACCCCACGACTGAAGCCTCCGCTCTGCCTCGGCAGCAGCGGGACCTGAGCCGCGGGGAACACGAGCCGAGACACCCTCCTCGAAGAGTGCCCCTGCAGGAGCGCAGCGTTCTCAGAGGAAGCTGTTCGCAGTGCTCGCAAGCAGCCCCCTCGAGGGCTGCCTGGGCATGCTGCGCTCCCAAGCAGATCACACATAGAGCGTGTGTATCCCCACCCGTGACGTAGCGTGGGCAGGGATGAACACACCTCTTAAACTGCTTATTTTCGGTCGCCATTTCGATCTATTTTCTCTTTTTTTGTTAATATAATGAAATATTTAACAAAAGGGTGGAAAATTCTCTCTATTGACAGACAAAAACACCAAATAGACAGACAGGTTTACACAGATTGCTTACTGAAGGCACAGAAGCTAGTTCCTGTTTGTTTTCACGGACGCTTTATAGCTTCCGGTCGATGACGTCATCACGCCAACGATCGATCGATCTTCCGATAGAATGGTTCTACACGCGCTTCACACCGCATTAACGCAGAGGCGTTCTCACAGCGTTTCGACGCAGCTCGAGTTCCCCAAAAGGGAACTAATAGTTTCATTGTTGGGACTAAAAACCTAAAACTGGAAGCCATAAAAGATCACGAATCATCCAAATGCCACATCCAGGTAAAAAAAAAAAAAAAAGCGCACAGAGCCCTACTCATTTAATGAAATCAGTTCATGGTTTGTGTGTGTATAAGAGAGATAGAGAAAATGTCAGTATTTCATTTAGACTTGAGATTAAATAAACTGCTTAAGTATTGTAGAGCTTGTAGTATTACTTTTTCACATGCAGTTACACATTGTCGGTTAAAAACAAGAGAGTGGCTGGTAGATTTTGAAATGGACAAAAAAGTTAATTTGTCCAAAAAAGTGGACAAAAAAGTTAATTTTCATCCCTGCTCTAAAACATAAAGTACACACAAGGGCGTTTTCACAATATTCAACTTCAACTTCAACTCAATCAATCAATCAATCAATCAATCAATCAACTTTATTTATATAGCGCTTTTACAATCACGATTGTGTCAAAGCAGCTTCACAGTGTCAAACAGGATAATATTGCAACAAAATTAGATTTGGCTGTACAGTCGTACTGGAGAAAACAGTGATGTTATCAGCTTATTTTAATTTATTATATAGCAACAATGTTGGCAGATCAGTATTATAGTTTATAGAATTAAATAAGACCTAATTCATACATTTTATTTGTATAATGAGTTGAATAACTTTAATCATATTTTTAGTGTCCCCAACTGAGCAAGCCAAGCCAAAGGCGACAGTGGCAAGGAACCAAAACTCCATCGGGGCATGATGGAGAAAAATAAACCTTGGGAGAAACCAGACTCAGTCGGGGTGCCAGTGTAAGATTATTATTCTGGCAACCTTACAGGTCAGAAATCATATTAGATTGGAATATTCAAAATTTCAGGGTATCACGGAAGAGACAGATATATTTAGGATGGGGCGTCGATTACACAAGAGTATGAATACATGAAAGATCGGAATTATGCGCCGAAGACGGGTTTTGAGCATGTCGTGCCAGTGAGGCAAATTCGGAGGAGACACCATTTGACACGGCTCAGCAGACACTCCAGGATGCGTTGGTCATGTCCAGGCAGGTCCACCATCCGATCCGGACAGGGCCCAGATCCGTGATAAACCTCGGGATAAACAGAGAGACTAACATTAGCGTAGATGCCACTCTTTTTATGATGTAACGAGTACATCAGGTGTTATGGGAAGTGTTCCCGGTTCCGGCTGACCTAGTTAATGCAGCCTAACAATCAGTCAATTGATTATGCTCAACAACGCTTTTTGGGTAGATAGACTCAGTTCTCTTTTGCTGTGTACGAGGCAGCAGCAGCAGTCCCAGTCCTGTTCTCTCTCTCTCAGCTATCACTCTGCTGCGCCTAAATGCTGTCTCTTCATGTCATGCCAATTACTGCAATCCTACACAGGTGTTACGCGTCAGAATTTGACCTACTTACTCACCGCTGGGTTCCGCTTCCTCTCTCCCGCTACAGACCTCGCAAAACCACGCCCCTCCTGCCACAGTGATGTCACGTGATTTCAGCAGTTTGGCAGTTTGACACGTGATCCAAACTGCTCTCTCTCTCACACACACACACACACACGCCTATCTCACCGACACACACATTCTCACCGACAGTGGGCCGGTCGGGAGAGGAGGGAGTGAGCAAAGTTTAGTATTTGTGGATCTCCAGTAAGGGCTGTCTAGTCTATTTTATTCATTTTATACATTGGATGAAATTATTTCTCTTTTGATACAGGCGATGCTGAGTCATTAATACATCACCAAAGACAAAAAATTATGATGTACAAGTCCGATGTTTTAGTGATTATAGTTTGGTAGCGTTAGCTTGCAAGTCACCCACTACAACTAACAAGTTGATAAGATTCCGCATGGTGAACCTATGATAAGCAGCCCACGCACGTCGCTCTGTTTTATGTAGGATGGTATCGCCAAAATATCTCCAAACCACTGAAGTTGAGCGAAATAACTTGTCAGCGATATCTGTGTCCTCCGAGCTGGTCGTGAGCGTTGCATTTTCTTCACTATTGCTCATTTTTATCGCTCCACTTCACTCCGATCATCCAATCCTGTCAGACACTGACTTTAAACAACAGTGCGTGCAGCACCCAGAAGCCTGGTCTGCGATACGCATGTGCAGCATTACACATAGCGCGTAAGCATTATAGTGAGAATTTATCAAACTGTTGTTTTATCGAGGAAAATGATATTGTGATAATTATTATTATCGTTTTATCGCCCAGCCCTACGTGACATTAGCGATCCGAATCATTGATCGATTCAGTTATTCATGGCTGTTTGAATCTTTATTTGAGGAACACGGAAGAGAAGACAATGCTGAATAAAGTCGTAGTTTTTTTTTTTTTTTGACCAAAATTTATTTTTGATGCTTCAAGAGATTCTAATTAACCAACAGATCTCACATATGGACTACTTTGAGGATGTTTTTATTACCTTTCTGGACATGGACAGTAAAGTGTGCATATATTGCATATGCTCTGGGACTAAAATATAAAATATCTTAAATTGTGTTCCGAAGATGAAAGGAGGTCTTACGGGTGTGGAACAACATTAGGGTGAGTCATTAATGACATCAATTTCATTTTTGGGTGAACTAACCCTTTAAGGGCAAATTTTATCTTCCACAGGGTCAACACATAGGCTCTGTTTGATTATGCTAGTGCAGTGTGAACTGCGCTTTTCAAATAAACTTGACACGCTTCAAGTCTAATAACAAGCACAACTGTGTTAAATAAAATTTTGTCCTACAGTGTTTTTCTACTTTACCACAGTAAAAGATGTAAATGAGGATAATAGACTAGGAAACAAAAGGAAGAAACGTTTATAATTCCCTGCAAAAAGGAGTGTGATGCGCGTGAAGTTTTGGGAAAAGAAATAAGATGTTCCGTAGGATAAAATGGACTAACGTTAGGCCTATTGTTAAAATTTACAGAAATCCAAATATCGGATGACTAGATTGCAAAACAGAATTAAAAAGCTGGCAAATTTTAAATTGGACCTCCCTCTCTCATGAGAGTGATATCCCATGTCATATGAATTCATGTTTTAATGGCTGCGATATAACATCTGCAAAATTATTTATTTCCCTTGTAAGTGCTTCACTCCTGTGGTAATAATCACGTAAAACAGCGTTCACATACAAAACACTGGGTAAATAACGAATTTTTAAGTAAAAAAGTATGTAGATAGGCCCAGGGGCGTAGCCATCTTTTCAGAAGTGAGGGGGACAGAAATGTCGTAATACCATTTTTTTTTTTTTTTTTGGACCAATATAATTTATCGCATCTCTTGCTTTTAATTGGGCAAGATATCAAATACACTGCTGAACAATAACCAATAATTAATATCTATAATATTATTCTCCTATTCTCCTTTTTTTTGTGCCAATTTTATGATTGGTTTATATACTACAAACACTTCTGCATTAAGACTCCATAGATTTTATGCAATGTAAAAAAATATATATATATTCTGATGTAACTCATCTGTTCTCTATGTGAATATATAGTAAAGTGTGATTTATTCCTGTGATCAAAGCTGAATTTATCATCATTACTCCAGTCTTCAGTGATCCTTCACTAATCATTCCCATATGAGGATCTGATGATCAACACACATTTAGGATTATTATCAGTTGTGCTGCTCATGGTGATGCTTAATTTTCTAAACATTTGTGGTAAAATTAAAAAAGAGAGAAATTAATACTTTTATTGATCAGACATGCATTAAATTGATCACAAGTGATATTTTTAATATTACAAATGAGATAATTTATTTAATAAATGCAAATAAATGCTGTCCATTGAACTTTCTATTCATTAAAGAATCCTGAAAAATAACATGTAGGCTATCATGGTTTCCACAACATTTTGGGAACTGTTTTCAACACAGATAATAATCATAAATGTTTCTTGATTATGAAATCCTCATCTGAGAATGATTAGTGACGGATCATGTGACACTGAAGACTGGAGTAATGATGATAAATTCAGCTTTGATCACAGGAATAAATTACTATATATTCACATAGGGGAAAAAAGCGGTTTTAATTTGTAATAATGTTCAAAATATTACTGTTTTAACTATTTTCGATTACATAAATGCAGCCGTGGTGAGCAGAATACTAAACATTAAAAAAGCTGCATTATTCATATGATACTTTATTGTCAATAAATAGCCTACATTGAGATGACTTAAAAACACACACATATAGCATTGTCGCACTCATCTGATTGTCGTCGTCACGTTTCATCACTCATAACGATTGTTTTCCTTCAGCTGCAGCTCCAGCTTGACAGGGTATTACGAATCCACTTTTGGACTTTCTATGAGAGCGCCCTCCTCATATTAAGATTCGGAAAAAATTACAGGTCATGCATAGATAATTTTTTGGCTCTGAATTTAAATCTTGATGTATTCACATTGGTTTCTATGTAAATACATTTGCCCGTGACCTCAAGAAGCGCGCTATCAACCGAGATTAGAGAAGGCTGTCGTTAGCGTTCCTTTTAACTTGTCCGCCCCCGCACAGGGTAACACCGGTTCGAATCCCGCTCGGAGCGGGTCGACTAGGATCGGTGAGACCCAGTAAAAGTGCGGGGGACGAAAATACATTTTATTAAAAGTGAGGGGGACACGTCCCCCGCGTCCCCCGCGTAATCTACGCCCATGGATAGGCCTATTAAAATAAAAAGTGCACAACTCCTCTGTAAGCAATCTACTTTTTTTTTCCTCACATGGAACCTAGCATGCATGATTCCTTATTTGGGTTTGCATCAATTAAAAAATCAACACATTGCATCAATTTAAAAATCTTGCTAATTACTTACAAAGCACTAAATGTTTTTTGTACAAGTTAATATGATTCTTTAGTGTCTTAATGAAAACTTTGTAATATACTTTAATTAAATATTCTCATTAGTATTGTAAGAAAACACTCATTTTATCTGGTCTAAAACAGCTCTGTTTTCAGCAAGCCATTCTCTTGCATACAGCTTTAAATGCTAATGAGCTTTGCTCATCCCGCCCCTCTGTTCTGTGGGCGCTTTCACACATACAAAAGGAGTGTTGCCGTTGACAACAGTAGAGCCAAAAGAATGGCCACGCGAGTCTCTGAGGAGATCTGTGCAACTCTAGCAATTTGAACAGCAGTCGGACAGGGACAAGACAACAGCTCCAATTAAGGCTAAACAGGACGTTTCTGAATGGGTGGTTAACGTAACGTCACTGATCTGTCTTTATGTACTGGCAGGGTAA
The DNA here is from genome assembly GCF_024679245.1 of Pseudorasbora parva. Classification (NCBI taxonomy): domain Eukaryota; kingdom Metazoa; phylum Chordata; class Actinopteri; order Cypriniformes; family Gobionidae; genus Pseudorasbora; species Pseudorasbora parva. Next base: position 34,702,164 of record NC_090175.1, read on the forward strand.
CATTAGCGATGAATGCTATGTGTTTACTGATGTTTACATTAGTTCATTGACAAAATGATGTTACAGCTAATGTTAATAAAATCTTTTTTTCTGTAAATGTCGGCTTGTCAATGATGCTTAACGTTATCAATGCAGTGTAATAACTTACAACACATTATTTTTTATTTTTTTTGACAGTAACTTATAAACCATCTACATAATTAAGCTTATGTCAGTTACCACGTCCATGTTAACTTTAAAACCGGCGTACACAGTTTGTAATAACACAACAACCATAATGCGTTGTTGATTATAAATGTGGGATTATGAATTATATTGAGAATGTCATACATATAAAGTATGCCGTAATGTAAATTACCCAATTTAGCCGCATTCATCGTGAAACGTGTACGTGTTTCAAACTACCCATTGGTGCGAAATGCGTCACTGTTCGTGCAGACATTAAAATATAAAAACAAAGACGAAAATGTCTCGGTTACGTATGTAACACTCGTTCCCTGAAGAAGGGAACGGAGACGTACGTCGGACTTAGACCGACGAAATGGGATCTGACCTCAGAGACCTATCCACTTCGAGTGTATAAAAACAAGCCAATCGGAGATTTGCATGTGAGCCACACATTCCACACTCCGCCCCGCAGTATTAGTATAAATAGGAAGTGGAATGGCAGATCAATGCTTTTTTCTGCTGGGGAGCAGACTTAGTGACTGGGCTCCTAGCGGAAGCACAGCACCTGGCGACGGAACGTACGTCTCTGTTCCCTTCTTCAGGGAACGAGGGTTACATACGTAACCGAGACGTTCCCTTTCAGTCGGTCACGTTCGACGTACGTCGGACTTAGACCGACGAATTGGGATCCCTATGGAAAACGGCAGGATGCTGGCCCTTCCAGCGTCCTGCTTGAGCACAGTATGGGACCCAGCCTACAGCCACGTTCCACAAGCATACGGGTGCAGGCCTAGTGTCAGACGTTCCGCAACGTCTGACACCGCAGGGGTGACGGAGGAGCTCGACAGGTTTAACCGTTTTAGGGGGAACACAACTGAAGACAATAGACGCACGTATCCGGCCCAGAGGGCGGGAGTGGTGTTGCAAGCCAACACTTAGAACGGGCACTTAGCGCTCCTGGCCACCAGGGGTGAGGATGCGGAAAGATACCAGCTCTACACGGAGGCTATAGAATCTAGCGAACGTGATAGGTCTCGCCCAGCCCGCAGCTCTACAAATGTCTGTCAGCGAGGCGCCTTGAGCCAGCGCCCAGGAGGATGCTACACTCCTAGTGGAGTGAGCTCGCAACCCGAACGGGCAAGGCACTGGTAAGCCAAGACTATAGCATCCACTATCCAGTGGGCTAAGCTCTGCTTGGAGACAGCCTTTCCCTTCTGCTGGCCTCCGTAACAGACGAAGAGTTGCTCTGAGGTCCAAAAGCTTTGGGTCCGGTCAATGTAAGCGCGAAGAGCGCGGACTGGACACAGCAAAGCAAGGGCTGGGTCTGCCTCCTCCGAAGACAGCACTTGCAGGTTCACCACCTGATCCCGAAAGGGAGTCGTGGGAACCTTGGGCACGTATCCGGGCCGGGCTCTCAGGATAACGTGAGAGTTACCAGGCCCGAATTCTAGGCACGATTCGCTGACCGAAAGTGCGTGCAGGTCCCCTACCCTCTTGATAGAGGCCAATGCAATCAGGGGCACCGTCTTCATTGACAAAATTTTAAGCTTAATTGACTCCAAAGGCTCGAAGGGAGGGCTTTGAAGTGCTCTGATCCCTAGAGCTAAGTCCCAAGAGGGTATCGAGGTTGGGCGAGGAGGATTTAGTCTCCTTGCACCTCTGAGGAACCTGACGATTAGGTCGTGCTTCCCTACGGACTTACCTTCAACTGCGTTGTGGTACGCCGCTATTGCGGGGATGTACACTATGAGGGTGGAGGAAGTGACAGCCTTCGCTCCAACCCGTCTTGCAGGAAGGAAAGCACGACACCAATCAAACACCTTCGGGGGTCTTCCCGGCGGGAAGAACACCACTCAACGAACAGGTTCCACTTCAGCGCATAGAGGCGCCTCGTAGAGGGGGAATGGGCCAAGGAGGGGCTGTCGCGAGGAGAGTTAGTTCTGGGAACCAGGTCCGGTTGGGCCAGTAAGGCGCAACTAATAAGACCTGCTCCTCGTCCTCCCTGACTTTGCACAAAGTCTGTGCAAGAAGGCTCACTGGGGGAAACGCATACTTGCGTAGGCCCTGGGGCCAGCTGGGCGGTCAGGGAATAGTACCACTGCTAATGGGTCGAGTCCGGAGAGGCAAACAGGTCTACCTGTGTGGCTCCGAACTGGTCCCATATCAGCTGGACCACCTGGGGGTGGAGTTGCCACTCTCCCGAAGGTGCTGGCTGCCGAGAGAACTCGTCGGCTGTCCGGTTGAGCGCACCTGGGACATGAATGGCCCGAAGCAACCTCAGCTGCTTCTGACTCCACAGGAGCAGGTGACAGGCAAGTTGGAACATGCGACGGGAGTGTAGACCACCCTGACGGTTGATGTACGCAATGGCCGCCATGCTGTCCATACGGACCAGTACATGTTTGCCACGTAGCAGCCCTTTGAGGCGGCGCAGTGGCAAATGTACTGCTAGCAACTCGAGGCAATTGATATGCCAATGCAATTGGGGTTCCATCCACAGACCCGCAACTGCATGCCCATTGTACGTGGCCCCCCAGCCCGTGGTAGGGGCATCTGTGAATAGCACAGCATGCCTGGACACTTGTTCTAAGGGCACCCCAGCCCTGAGAAACATCATGTTTGACCAAGGACTGAAAGTTTGGCAGCAGTACGGAGCCACTGGGACCCGGTACTGGCCGCTCTGCTACGCTCACCTGGGGACTCGGCCATGAAGCCAGTGTTGGAGCGGTCTGATATGAAGCAATCCGAGTAGCGTCACTGTGGCTGCAGATGCCATATGCCCCAGGAGCCTCTGAAAAAGTTTCAGTGGGACCACTGTCCTGCTCTTGAATTAATTCAAGCAGTTCAACACCGACCGGACTCATGTCTGGTCCAACACCGCACGCAGTTCCTGCACAACCCCTTGGTTGGGACTACCCTCGTGCATGCAGGACAGTGAGGGCAGTGAGAGAGAGAAAACAATTATCCTTTTTTTATTTTATTTTTTTATTATGGCCCTTTCCATATTTCCCTCTCTCCAATGCAGCAATTGACATCTGTCCTCTGCCAGAGACCAAAATGAAATGCTAAGACCCTTTTTCTTTTTTAGGATCAGCAATTCCATCTTTAACTACCAGCAGGCATGTGAGACAGTGAACGTGGCCGTCAGAACGGAGTCTCAGCATGCTTTTGATACGATAGAGGAGTGGGGGCCCGCAGGGATTTACCCGGCAGGGAATTCCCACTGTAATCCTCAGGCCACCAGCGCTTATCAGCCAAAGTAGCCCTTTTCCAGTAACACCAGAAAATGAACTAGATCGGGGGATAGACGAAGGGACTCGACCCCATCTGAGGTTCCATAGTCTCGCCCGCACATCTAGAGCGCCGACTGACGCGCGCTGGCTGCTGTGACAACCACCGCTGTCAGCCGGCCGCTCGACGGCACACGGCGCGTTGAACACTCAAGCCTTTTATGAGAAGGGTGAGACGAACAATGCGCCGACGTGACCATGTTCTTCTGTGAGAACATGAATCACCCTCGATCGCAATCTCACATGCGATCGTGGCCGTCAATGAGGACAGGAAACAGTTGCTTTCCAGGAATATACGGTTTGAATGACATCTTGAAAAAGATGCAGGGTCAAACCGTGTTGCTCTTTTAGAATGGAAAAACTGCTCTTTTAGACGTGCTGAAGCACTCAGGGAGATGACCGCGGCCAGCACACAGTCCAAAGTGCAAGCCTGTGTGTGGCACTCAAGTTTGGAAAAACGCCCAGCGAACCAACAAAAAGCTATTTTATGAATGCAAGCAATTGCAACAATCGATCACTCGCTGAAGCGCCACACACTGGCAGTTCTCCTTCTCTCACAAGTCTCAATTTACATACTCTTCGTAGACACAGTATAGTACTACTCGGCTCCGAAGTAAAAAGCATTGATCTGCCATTCCACTTCCTCTTTATACCCGCGCTGCGGGGCAGAGCGTGGAATGTGTGGATCACATGCCAATCTCCGATTGGCTCGTTTTTATACACTCGAAGTGGATAGGTCTCTGAGGTCAGATCCCAATTCGTCTGTCTAAGTCTGACGTACGTCGAACGTGACCAACTGAAAGGGAACAAAACTCAGCCACTGCATCTTGAGCGGTTCGGATATAGGAACATCAGATTGACTGCTGTGTTCATTACTACACCCAAGAACAGAACACCACAATCGGTTAGACACCATTCGTCTCCAGCCTATTCACAATGGCGTACTGTGACAGAGCTCGCGCAGGGCGGCTCTGAGTTGAAACGCTTGTCAATCAACAGTAGTGGGAGGGGTGTCCGATCATGTGACATCACGCCACCAAACGGCTCGATTTGAGACAGGGGAAAACATATAAGGCCACTTAAAAAAACAACACTGAATGGATTTTTATCATTATAGGATGATTGTGTACAGGCACTGCCAACACACATTTCCATACAATCAGCTTGTAAAAGTGCATGTACCATTATAAGACCCCTTTAAATCTTAAATCTCTGGCCAGCTGATAATTCCTAAAATATCAAAATCAGCTGTAGGCGATAGATCTTTTTCCTATTTAGCACCTAACTATTCCTAGCATTTTTCGGGAAGCAGACACATTCTGTCAGTTTAAATCTAGACTAAAAACTAATCTGTATTCCCTGGCTTACACGTAGAACATTATCAATTGCAATTATCAAACGAAAAAGTTAAATGATTGGTTAGGCTGCATTGCATTATCAAAACCGTATCCAGATCAAATGGTGGACCTTAGCTTAGATATGACCACAATGCAGCCCTGGAGTGTCAGCAGAGACCGTGTCAACTAGACTCTCGCTGGTAAAGGCCTCCTAAATAAAATGAATAAAATTATGCAAAATTACTCTTTAGTATGCAATACAGACAATTAATTTGGCAGTCAAAGAAATACTATGCACCTGCGCACTATAGACTACAAAATTAGCACATGGCTTATGGGCATGCTGTTATCATTCTCACAGAATCACTTTTTTTTAAATTTTACACAAAGATGATAACTGTATCGTTTTAAAACTATTTCAAAATCTTTTTCTGGGTTTGTGTTCTCTAGCCACTGGGCGCTGTTGCCATGAAGACAAAAACTTTTACAGTTCCCCGTCTAATAAATTATTACAAACTGATTACTGAAGATCTTCTCACTAGCCTCATTTTCACCATCTCTTGCATGTATGTATGTATTTTTCTGTGTAGGTGGGGAAAAGTGTGGTGTAATTTATCTTCAGAAAGGAGAACATGTAAATAAATAAATAAACTATTCCCTCACCTCCCAAGGTGCAGTAACTGTCATTGATGATAGGTTAAAATGAGACATAGTCTTTGAAGTTTTTCAACATAAGGAAAATAACACAAATAGATTCTTTCAGCTTCTCATGAAATTAAGACCTGGCGAAAGGAAGAGATGGAGCTGGCCTCCACAGCCACACTTAATCAATCTGACTATGGTGTCTGCTCCACTGGGAATGTCAGAATAAACTGGAAAACTAAGGGAAAGACTTTAATCTGTCTCAACTAATTTACTAATTTCAAACTGTATTCGCAGGAAAAAAATCAGCCAAAAAAATAACAAACAAAAAAAACAAAACAAAACAAAAAAAAGCCATACAATGTGCTATATTCAAATTATTGCACAGAAACTTTCTGTTTAGTATTGAATTAGTTCTGGGAATTACACAAACAAAAATAGCCACTAGTGATGGGAAGTTCAGTTCTTTTCCGCGAACCGGTTCTTTCGGACAGTTCGTTTCAATGATCCGGTTAAAAAAAAATTCTATTATCCCGGCAGATGAAAATACATTCAAACACATCCCTATAAAGTATTTGTAATAAAAATTAAGTATAATAATTATTATTATTGACATCATCATCATCTTGGATACATTTTCTAATTTATGTTTTGCAACAGCACTCAATACAGTTCACCAAATCGAACTGAATCGATTGTTACAACATCTACTTCAAGATATTAGTTATATTTCTAGTTTGAGAGACTGTCACTGTCACTGTCGTGCAAACACTGATGTTTTACACAGATTAAATAAACTTACATTGACATAATACTTACACAAATCATCAGTTCACCCGGGCTCATGTATTATCAGCATCAGCTGTCCCAGTCCGAGAGAAGCAGTTCGGTTACGACGCTCTCACGCATGCTCAGTATCTCAGCTCACCGATTCTCAGAATCGAACATGTCCGAAAGATTGAACATGTCCGATAGAAACGGTTCTCAATTCTGTACTGGTGATCCGAGAACTGTTGCAACCCCGTCGATCTGACTCGAGAACCGAGAACCGCTGTATCAGTGTGTGTGTGTGTGCTGAGCATAGGTTGCTGAGCTGCGAACTGCTGCAAGCTGAATAGTCTATATCAAACCTACTGTTTTGATTACATTTTAAAATGTGTATCGATTTAGAAATTAAATAAGATAAAAGCTGTTCCTGAAAATATCATGCATTACTGATAAACAAATAAATGTTTAATTTGACCGTTTTACAATCCATTGTTTCCAAACTTTAAAATAATACAGTGAGACAGCTTTGTTATGATGTTTCCAGACGTGATTAGTTTTATACACTTAACCTGTATTTCGTTCCTCTGAACAAATAACACGCATGCGCAGCTTATTGGCTCATCGGTTCTCAGTATCGAACATGTCCGACAGAAATGGTTTTCGATTCTGTACTGCTGATCCGAAGATCCGAGAACCGCTACGTTCGGTTACACACGCATGCTCAGTATCAGCTGCTCGTGGGTTCATCAGATCTCTCAGCAAAACCTGTCTCACTTCAGCTAACGATTGGAGGTACAACATCTACTTCAAGATATTAGTTTATTTCTAGTTTGAGAGACTGTCACTCATGTCAGAAAGTTAATAACTATAGTAACTTGTGGGATCAGCCCTGATTTGAGACGCGAACCGTTTAGAACGATTCAGTTCGATTTGGTGAACTATAAAGATCCGGTTAAAAAGAACGAATCGTTCGCGAACCGGACATCACTAATAGCCACAGAACAGTTTCCAGCATTTAATTTGCAGCACAATATTTATTTAATTTTTTAAATTATTAATTGATTGATTGTCAATGTCTATGTCAATTTTATTTCTATAACACAATGGGGTGGGGGTGGGGTGTCTGATCTGGAAATTTTAAACCATTTAAATATTTAAACACGATTTAAACAAGATTTTAAATCAACATGGTGTCGTACAGGTAACCATTGGAAAGAGTGCAGCACTGGAGTAATATGTTCCCATTTTTTAGAACAAGTCAGAAGTCTTGCCGTCACATTTTTTACCATCTGTAATCGGGATAAAGCTGATTGGCTGATCGTATAGTACAGTGAATTGCAATAGTCTAGCCTTGATGTTAAAAATTCATGAATTATTCTTTCAAAGTTATCACAAGATAAAACAGGTTTTACTTTAGCTAAAACTATTTTATTAATTTACTATTTTAACTATTTAAATAACTACTTTAGCTATTGTAAGCTCCCCCCCACCCCCATGATTGACTTATTTCTAAAAAAACAAAAAACAAGACATTGCAGTGGCAAAGGTTAAATGTAAAATATCTAATCATCAAATACAAATAAATAAATGAAAAGTAAAAACAAAATTAAAATAAACTATAAATAAATAAAATAAATTAATTTAACATTAAAGAGAAGAAAAAATATTTCATCAAAAAGAGCACTAAGTTTTTATCTTTGCTCCATGAATGCGAGCTGTTGATGGTTCCAACGAAATAATATCCAGCAGATATAAGCCCCAAACACACCTGTGCATTGTATGTAGTGTAGTGTTCCAGGGCCCAGTTTATGGCTGGGCCCTTCTTTGCCTGTAACGGTGGACAAAGGTTTGCTACATTTTGATTGGATCTTTTTGGACTAGCACAAACAAAATGGCCAACGCCATCAGATAAAGATGCCTGGACAACAGCCAGACACCTCTTTGAGGGCAAGAAGAAGACCTCTAGTACCAAGCCCAGGAAGGACAGGACTTCTCATTGGTCCACATGCAGTTTCTGCCCTTCACCCACCTAGAGACTGATCCCTAATGTCCTGGTTTGTGACGGCCATAAACATTCCTCAGGACCTCGGCAGTAGAGGGAAAAAACAAAGAAAGACCAAATCTGATCCATCCAAATCCATTCAAAACTATGTTTGTATATTTGTTGTATATTTGTATATAGCTATTTGTAATGCTACATCTTACACATAATCAGCTGTTAATGAACAAATGAATGAACACATGAGAGTTCAATCATTTTCCATCATGTTTTGTGTCTATTTATTTAGAATATAGGACCCTTTGGTGCCCCAGAAGATCAGCATCCCACAGATATTCGTGTTCAAGGCTGTTGAAACTGATTCCAGCTCCTTTCCCTACTGCATTGTCTGTCACAGTTTGTGAATTCATTGTCTCCTTCTTTGTGTCTTGTGAGGTTGTGTTGGAGGCGTGGCCACTGATTATGGGACTCATCACTTTTACCTGCTGCACTCATCAGTCTCACTATATAAACCGCTCTCTCACTGGCACCCATTGTCAGATTGTTACAGGCGTTTCTGGCGTGGCTGGCTTTGGCTTCTGTTTCCCCTGGGGGATTATCTCTGTTCCTGGTCCAGGATTTCGGCCTCTGGTTGTCCGCTGCTTCCCTGCTCTGCCGTATCGTCTGCCTGACCGCCTGCACCTGACCTTCGCCGCAGTTCGCCTGCCTGTGCCCTGGAGCCTGTCTCTTTGATACTTTTGCCTGTTATCTGAGCTTGGTTTATTGTTGACGCTTGCCGTCCTGTGGAACAATAAACTTGTTTTTTGATTCGCTATTGGATCCTCTCTGTCTCTCATTACAGCCGTGACAGAACAATCTGACCATTATGGATCCAGCGAAGATGAACGAATTACAAGAGTATCTCAACGCGAACAGTCTGCGGATGGATCGCCAGGAGCAACAGGCGACTGCTACCACCCAGGCATTACAGGCGATGGCGGAGCAGGTGTCCGAGCTCTCCAACCAACTTCAACAGCTACGGATTCCCACTGCGCCCCCACCACCGCCGCCGTTTCCCCAGCCACCAGCTAACATCAACCCGCACGAGCCCCGGATTCCGACGCCCGAACGCTACGCTGGTGAGCCCGATCTTTGTAGATCCTTCCTAACAAGATGTTCATTGTTCTTTGCTCTGCAATCCACCACGTTCGCTTCAGAGACTTCCAAGGTGGCGTTGGTAATCAACCTGCTCATGGGCCGTGTGGCACGCTTGGGGAACGGCGGTTTGGGAGAATCGCCATCCGTGTTGTTCCTCGTTCCTCGCACTCACGGAGGAAATGAAACGGGTCTTTGACCGAGCCGCCGTGGGACGCGAGGCGGCCCGCAGGCTTTCCGATCTGCAACAAGGCAGTAGACCCGTTTCTGATTACATCATCGACTTTCGTACCCTGGCCGCTGAGTGTGGTTGGAACAAGGAAGCGCAGTGGGACCGTTTCCTGCATGGGCTGGCTGACCGTGTACAGCAAGAGGTGTACGCCTTGGATTTACCTATGGATCTCGATGGACTGATGACGTTAGCACTTCGAGTTGACTCACGCCTGGAATCCCGCTCTCATATGCGGAGGACATTTGAGTTTCGTGAGCCCAGTGGCGCCTACACGGTCAGCCCAACCAACGATCCCGAGCCCATGCAGGTGGGTAGAGCTCGGCTTTCCCGGGAGGAGAGAGAGCGTCGCAGAGCGGGGGGTCTCTGTCTCTACTGTGGTGCGGCGGGGCATTTCCTCAACCAGTGTCCAGTAAAAGATCGAGCCCGGCAGTAGTAAGGAGGTTACTGTCGGGTGGAGCTGCGTTGGAGAAAGCCTCGTCCGCGACTCTCCTTCCGGGAAGATTGCAGTGGGCAGCCAGTTTTCACATCTGCCAAGCCCTCGTGGATTCTGGAGCAGAGGGTAAATTTATCGATCAGACTCTGGCACAACGACTCAGGATTCCCGTCACCCCCCTTTCCAGTACCATTTCTGTTCACGCCCTCAATGGCCAGACTTTACCCACCATCACCCACATCACGGAAAACATTACACTCACCATTTCTGGCAACCACACAGAGACTATCACATTCCTCCTCACTGACACTCCTCATGCACCCGTTGTCCTCGGTCATCCCTGGTTACAGAAACACAATCCCAGGGTTGATTGGGGACATAATACTATCACATCCTGGAGTAATCAGTGTTATGCCTCTTGTCTTGTGTCTGCTCGTTCGTGTATGTCTAGTTTTGTGTTGCAGGAGGAGACGGTGGATTTATCCATAGACTGTAAAAAAATATGGACGTAGTGTCTGTGACGTCACCCATAGGATTCCGATAAGCCGTTCTGAAGCTTAAAGTATGGCCGAGCTGGGCGTTGCCATCTTGTGAGCGAGTCATCGCGTGTCACTCCCGGATAACAGAAAATGGGCAAAAAGGCGGGATGTGCGCGGAGCTGAGGTGACGCAATAACTACAGACGGCGGATAAATGGCTATCCACTTGTAACCACGCCCTTAATTATGCAGAACCTTAAGGCTTTATATAACGTAAACGAATGAGTTATAAAAAAATTCACCCCCCTCAGAGTTGTCATGAAGATCAAAATTAGCCTTATAAGCCAAATCCACAATTTGTACCAGGCTGTAAACATGTTTTTTTCTGCTTTAAAGTTGAGAATTTTAACATGGGGCTCAATGAGATTCTGCTCCCTTCTGGAGCCTGTCCCTAGTGGCCAGTTGAGGAATTGCAGTTTACATTACTTCCGTATTGGCTTCAAGAGAGATCGCGGGAGGTTGCCGCTTGGATTTATCTAACATGCTTAAGGAGTACCTCGACCTGAAGGAGGTGTTCAGTAAGTCCCGGGCTGCTTCTCTTCCTCCTCATCGTCCCTATGACTGTGCTATAGATCTACTTCCAGGCAAGTCTCCGCCTAAGGGCAAGTTATATTCACTTTCTACTCCTGAAAGGGAGGCCATGGAGAAATACATTTCTGATTCTCTAGCTTCCAAGTTCATCCGTCCTTCCTCTTCTCCAGCGGGGGCGGGGTTCTTTTTCGTGGGTAAGAAGGATGGTTCTCTGCGACCTTGCATTGACTACCGGGGGCTGAATAACATCACGGTAAAGAATACCTATCCTTTGCCGTTGATGTCTTCAGCTTTTGAGAGGTTACAGGGAGCATCCATATTCACGAAATTGGATTTACGCAATGCCTATCATTTGGTGCGCATCAGGAAGGGGGATGAATGGAAGACTGCATTTAACACCCCCAGGGGGCACTTTGAATATTTGGTCATGCCCTTCGGGCTGTCCAACTCTCCCGCAGTCTTCCAGACACTGGTCAATGACGTGCTGGGAGACATGGTAGATCAGTTTCTTTATGTTTACCTGGATGACATACTGATTTTTTCTTCTTCTCTCCAGGAACATGTCCAGCACGTCAGACTAGTGTTACAGAGGTTGCTAGAGAATGGGCTTTTTGTCAAGGCGGAGAAATGCGCGTTTCATGCACAGTCTGTACCATTTTTAGGTTACATCATCTCGTCCGAGGGAATGCGCATGGATCCCGATAAGGTTAGGGCTGTGATAGATTGGCCAAGTCCAGATTCCCGTAAGGCCCTACAGAGGTTTCTGGGGTTCGCCAATTTTTATCGGCGTTTTATTCGCAACTTCAGCCAGCTAGCCGCGCCTCTGACTGCCTTGACCTCCACCCGAACGGCGTTCAGGTGGTCGGTTGCAGCCGAGACTGCATTTACCAACCTGAAGAGCCGCTTTGTTTCGGCTCCCATTTTAGTGACCCCTGATCCATCACGCCAGTTTGTGGTGGAGGTTGACGCGTCAGAGGTGGGGGTAGGAGCGGTTCTATCCCAGCGCTCTTCCTCGGATGATAAGATGCACCCTTGCGCGTTTTTTTCTCATCGCTTGTCGCCAGCCGAACGCAATTATGACATTGGTAATAGAGAGCTGTTGGCAGTCAAACTGGCATTGGAGGAGTGGCGTCATTGGCTAGAGGGGTCGGGGGTTCCTTTTATCGTTTGGACCGACCATAAGAATCTGGAATACATCAGATCTGCTAAGAGACTCAACTCCAGGCAGGCTCGGTGGTCCCTTTTTTTCGGACGTTTTGACTTTTCTCTTTCGTACCGCCCGGGTTCCAAAACCATCAAACCCGATGCTTTGTCGCGCGTTTTTGACCGCTCCAAACGCCCGTCTACTCCCGAGTGCATTTTACCTGAGAGACTTAGAGTCTCCACACTCGTATGGGAGGTCGAATCGAAGGTCAGGACGGCCTTAGAAGGGGTAACGCCTCCGCACGGTGGACCACCGAACCGATTATTCGTTCCGGAGGGAGTTCGGTCCGACGTTGTTCGATGGGGACACTGCTCCAATGTCGCTTGTCATCCAGGAGTTAATAGAACCAAATTTTTGGTTAAGCAACGATTCTGGTGGCCCGGTATGGCTCGTGACATCCGAGATTTTGTTTTGGCCTGTTCAGTCTGTGCCATGGGGAAGACATCTAACCGCCCTCCCGATGGGCTCCTTCAACCGCTGTCTGTCCCTTCGAGACCCTGGTCCCATATCGCTCTAGATTTTATCACCGCCCTCCCGTCCTCCCAGGGCAAGTCGGTTGTTTTAACCGTCGTGGACCGATTCTCGAAGATGGTACATTTTGTTCCCTTGCCCAAATTACCTTCAGCCAAGGAGACAGCGGTAGCTGTCGTCGATCACGTCTTTCGTTTACATGGCCTTCCGATGGACGTGGTCTCCGACAGGGGACCCCAGTTCGTGTCCAAATTTTGGCGAAAATTTTGTAAATTATTAGGGGCGACGGTTAGTTTGTCTTCGGGGTTTCATCCTCAGAGCAATGGCCAGACAGAGCGGGCCAACCAGGACCTTGAGAGAGGGTTACGATGTTTGGCCTCCAGAAATCCTTCCTCCTGGAGTCAACTCATCTCATGGATTGAGTACGCACATAATTCATTACCAGTGTCAGGTACGGGCCTTTCGCCTTTTGAATGTAGTTTAGGGTACCAGCCACCTATCTTTCCCAGTCTGGAATCCGAGGTCGCGGTCCCCTCCGCGCACGCCTTCGTCCAGAGGTGTCGAGACACTTGGAGTAGAGCCCGTGAGACTCTGCTCCGGGTGGGTAGACGCACCAAGGCCCAAGCCGATCGCCACCGGTCTAAGCCTCCCGTCTACGTCGTGGGTCAAAAAGTGTGGCTTTCTTCTAAGAACATTCCTCTCCGCTCCGTGAGTAATAAGCTAGCCCCTAAATTCATTGGCCCGTTTACTGTCACCAAGATCCTTAGCCCGGTGACAGTCCACCTCAAACTACCTCCCGCGTACGGGAGAATTCACCCCGTGTTTCATGTTTCCAAATTAAAGCCTGTTTTTCATGCTCCTATTAATCCGTCTACCCCGGTCCCCCCCCCCCCCCCCCCCCCGCCGCGACTCGTAGATGGGGAACCAACTTATACGGTCAATCGTATTCTGGACGCTAGACGGAGGGGACGCGGATTCCAGTACTTGGTGGACTGGGAAGGTTACGGTCCGGAGGAGAGAAGTTGGGTTCCTGCTAGGGACATACTGGATCACTCCCTTATCGATGATTACAATCGACAGGTAGGTCCTCCTGGGAGCTCCAGGAGGCGCTCCTAGGGGGAGGGGTACTGTCACGGTTTATGAATTCATTGTCTCCTTCTTTTTGTCTTGTGAGGTTGTGTTGGAGGCGTGGCCACTGATTATGGGACTCATCACTTTCACCTGCTGCACTCATCAGTCTCACTATATAAACCGCTCTCTCACTGGCACCCATTGTCAGATTGTTACAGGCGTTTCTGGCGTGGCTGGCTTCGGCTTCTGTTTCCCCTGGGGGATTATCTCTGTTCCTGGTCCAGGATTTCGGCCTCTGGTTGTCCGCTGCTTCCCTGCTCTGCCGTATCGTCTGCCTGACCGCCTGCTCCTGACCTTCGCCGCAGTTCGCCTGCCTGTGCCCTGGAGCCTGTCTCTTTGATACTTTTGCCTGTTATCTGAGCTTGGTTTATTGTTGACGCTTGCCGTCCTGTGGAACAATAAACTTGTTTTTTGATTCGCTATTGGATCCTCTCTGTCTCTCATTACAGCCGTGACATTGTCTCCAAGCAAAACCAGTGGAAGAAGTCATCACCATCGGACTGCTTACTCAACCACGCGGAACGTAAATGTTGTATACTTCGTCGAATGATTAACTCCCATAAAGGCACGTACACAAAATTAGATGTGTTGAACTTCTCTTTACTCTTGCATGTTCAACTGTTCTATCATAATCACATGCACCGTACATTCACGGTTTATACCAACTACACAAACTGTATAGGGGTGACCTGGACTGAACCATTTACCACATATACTACATCCTCCTTCTTAAGCTTTGAACAAAGTGTTAATTAGCCATGAAAAAAAAAAAATTCTGTAAAATTCCTAGTGCGAAAATAAACTTTGGTATGAACGGGCAATATAGACAGTAGTCTAGCATACTTAAGTAAGCACATAATCTTTGAACCATACAGTTCTTGTTTATTCAGAACCTCACACAGCCCTTTCCACACTTTGAGGTTGTTCAGTTTGAACAGGTCCTGGAATCGTGTGTTTACACAAATCATTGTCTGCATGGGACTGTCAGGTTGTGAAACAGTATTGATTGACCTGTCCGGCCTAAGTTGGCCTCTGTTCCTGCGGTAGATAGTGCCTGATGATGAGCGGGGCTCATCTCTCATACTGACAACTATAGCTGGTTTCCACATGTTTTTGATTCTCATGTATACTATTTGTCCCCCCTTTAAGGCTGGAAGTGGAGGTACTGTTCTATCATACCAGCTCTTCTGCTGTGATTGTCGATGTTGCAGTGCTATCTGAACATGTTTAGGTACAGAAGGTCGCAGGACAGCTTCGCTGGCTGGCAAGGTGGAACTTATGACTTTACGCATAAGGATCTGGGCTGGAGAGTATTTGAGACCAGTGATAGGAGTGTTGTGAAGATTCAATAAAGCAAGGTGAGGGTCGTTGCCAGACTGTGCAGCAGCTTTCAGCATCATTTTGACAGTCTTTATTGCCCGCTCGGCCATACCGTTGGACTGAGGGTAGTTCGGATTGGAGTGTGTGTGATGTTGAAACCCCAGTCACTAGCAAATCGAGCCATTTCAGCATTGGCAAAGGGTACATGATCTGTAATCAGGATCTCGGGCACACCATGTCTCGCAAACACTGCTTTGAATTGTGCTATCAGTGAGCCTGACGTTTTGTCTGACAGCTGTAGGACTTCTGGATATTTAGAGAAATAGTCCACTATCAGAAGAAATGGTCGCCCTTGAAAGTCAAAAATGTCAGCAGCTATTTTCAGCCAGGGTCCCTCTGGAACCGGATGCGAGATAACTGGCTCCTTCTGATTTTCAGGAAAGCTCTCTTGACAGCAACTACAGGCTTCCACCGTGTGACATATGGCTTCAGTGAGTCCTGGCCAGTAGAAGCATGATCTGGCGTGTGCTAGAGACCGTTGTATACCCTGGTGTGCCATGTAAAAGTTGTTTTATCATGAGGGATAATAATGCGATCATCTTTCAAGAGCAGCCCATCATCTATGCTAATAGTGTGTTTGACTATCCAGTAAGCTTGAGCAGTTAGTGGGACATTTTTCTTTCTGTCCAGCCATCCTTGCTCATGTAGCTGCCATATCAGGTGAAGTTGGATCGTGCATTATGTTCCCCTTCTCTGCATTGATGACTTTCTCTTCACTCAGGTCAAGACTCTCTGATCCGTCGGACTGAATGTATGTTCTGGAAAGTGTGTCTGTGATTAGCATTTGTTTACCTAGAGTGTAGACAATGTGGATGGTAGTTGAAGCAACATTCTCTGCAGACATGCTGGCGCTGTTCCAATGGGTTTGGAGAATATCGCCTCAAGTGGTTTATGATCAGAATGGACTTTAATGGGAACGCCATAAACATACTGATGAAACTTTTTTAGTGCGAACAGTATGGCCAGCAGTTCCTTTTCTATCTGAGCATAGTTCTTTTCTGCCACAAATAGTGCTCGTGAAGCGTATGCTATTGGTTGCTGGTTCTGCATCAGTGTGTCTCCCAGACCATCTTTTGAGGCATCTCCCTGTACCTCTATAGGCTCTTTTGAGTCAAAATGTCTGAGAACAGGAGCCATTGTTAGGGCTGCTTTTAGCTGTTTAAGTGGTGACTGTTGTTCAGGGTTCCACTGCCAGGCTATATCTTTCCTTAGCAGCAGTCTGAGTGGTGCAGTAAGGGTGGCTTCGTTGGGTATGTATTGTGACAGGTAGCATGTCATACCTAGTAGACGCTTAAGTGCCTTTCTATCAGTAGGGAAAGGAAGCTGCACTATCGCCAATACCTTTGATTTATCAGGTTTCATTCCATCTGATGTGATGACATGGCCTAGGTATGTCACCTCCTTAACCATATACTGCAGCTTGTCTTTATTAAACTTGATGTTGAGACCCTCTGCTCTGTTCATCACCATTTCTAGGATGGTATCGTGCTCTGCCTTGGTGGATGCCACTATGATCATGTCATCGGCCACCATGAAAATACCTTTAATATCTTTAGCCTGCACGTGGAGGTTAAAGGGGGGGGGGGTGAAACACTCAGTTTCAGTCAATCTCATGTCAATCTTGAGTACCTATAGAGTAGTATTGCATCCTTCATATCTCCAAAAAGTCTTTAGTTTTATCATATTTATAAAAGAAATATAGGCTGTACCGAGTCTTTCCGGAAAAAACCGAGCGCCTGGAGGTGTATCGTGTGGGCGGAGCTAAAGAATGACAAGCGCGCAAAGCGGTGACATCCTCAAGCATGGAGGAACCCATCGCTATCTCAGCTAATACAGATAATGATCCAGAATCAAATCTGAGGCAGAAATAAATTGAACAGGAGAAACGGCAACATCAGGACGTCCGTCTCTGTGGTATGTAAGTTAACGTTACTGTATTTAGTGGCCTCTCCACATTTCTGTGTCTTTACTCGCAGTGTATGAGGACATGATTCGGTTTATGGACTATTGTATGCGACTAGACCTTGGCTTAGAAGTAGCAAGCAAAACGGTTTTGAACGTCAGAATACTGTAACGTTATACAGAATAACAATGGAGTAACCGTTAGCGCATTTGAATGACGAAGCACGCGATCGTGTCGTTTACTGATGTTTACTCATGCGTCCATAGCCAAAACAGAGACATTTGAAGTAGTTTAACTCACTGGCTGCTTCCAAAGCAGGACCAAACCTGTATCGCTGGGACTGCTCCGTCAAAAACACACATCTTTGGTATGATTTGGTAAAGTCCTGACAGCAGTGGCGTGTAAATCCACTTTGAGACGCGACTGAAACGATGTTGTGAAGCTTCCCGTCATTTCTGCGTTCAAATCGGTTCAAATGCAGCGCTGCCTTCCCGGAATGCTGTGCTGAAGCGTTGAAGTCGCTCGACGTCACCCATAGGAATAAAGAGAAGCGCGGCGCCACATAAGTGTTCACGGACGACTAGATCTGCAGCTGAGAGACTGTTTACGGTGTGCATTTCCTCTCTCTCGCTCTAGCCACGCACGCGCGCACCCTACCGGGAGAAGAGCCCGTACGGCCCATACAAGGACCTTCCGATCTATTAACGTCAAGTAGACCCATACTCGAAAAAAACTCGCCGAAACTTGTGAGAAACCGGAAGGAGTATTTTTAACACAGAAATACTCCATCAAACGTCCAACATTAGTTTTTGAAACTTTGTCTATGTTTAGGATGGGAATCCATGTCTTTAACAGTGTAAAAAGCTCAGTATGCATGAAACAGCATTTCACCCCCCTTTAACAACGCCTCCATACAATACAAGCACTGTGTTTGTCTTTTCAATTTTCACAGGAAGTTAGTCAATGATTTTCTTTGGAATGACGTTCACCTCAGCCCCCGTGTCAAGCTTGAAGTTGACAATCGTGCCTGCCATGCACAGATTTGTGTGCCAGCTGGTTTCAGGTGTGTTTTAGTGAACTACAGTACCGATAAACAGTGTATCTATTCTAGATAGCTCAGTGTCCATGTCAAGTATGTCCATTTTAGCTTTGGTTTTGCACACTTTGCAAAATGGTTCTTTTTGCCACATTTTTTACAAACTTCATTATAGGCTGGGCACTGTCGTGGCATGTGAATGCGTCCGCATTTCCCACAGGTTTTTGCGTGTCCTCGCATTGACTTTGAAGCTTGTTTATTTACTGCAGGTTTGCTTGATTTGAACACAGGATGTGAGCCTTTTTTGTAATGGCATGGCCAAATTGTGCTTCTGATGATGCTGCCATGGCTGTGGTTTGTGCTTTTGTGACCTCTTTAGCTCTGCATACGTCAATGGCATTTGAAAGTGTCAAATCAGATATGGAGAGTAGTCATTCACGAAGCCCAGAGTCAGTCATGCCAAATACTATTTTGTCTTGTAACATGAGATCTTCCAAATCTCCGAATTCACATGTGCGTGCTTTGCTTCTTAACTCTGTGACGAACTGGCCAGACATTTTTCCGAGGAGCACAGTATTTCAGAAATCCCGCGAGCACCTGTGATAATTTTTTATGTTCTGCGCATATTCAATCTCCAGCGAGTTAAAAATGTCTATAAATTTCTTCTCCTATGCAATGCAGCAGTTCAACAATCTGTCTCGACTCTTGACTAGTGTTCATCCACTAGTGCTGAGGCAGTATGGTACAGATTAAATCTTTGTTCCCACTTACGCCAATTTTCGGCCAAGTTTCCCATCAGAGACAAAGGGGGTGGCGGATGAAGCCTTTCCATCTTGTTCGCCGCTTCCATGTGCAGGGCTTTTTTTCCATCTGCACTGGCTGTTTCCTCAGTCGAGCAGCGGTGATCTTTTGTCACTTCTTAATGTGCGCGGCATTAGTTAGTGGGTACAGTCGCTTCTGATACCACGCTGTATACTTTGTTGAACGATTAACTCCCATAAAGGCACGTACACAAGGTTAGATATGTTGAACTTCTCTTTACTCATGCATGTTCAACTGTTCTATCGTAATCACATGCGGCATACATTCACGGTTCATACCAACTACACAAACTGTATAGGGGTGACCTGGACTGAACCATTTACTGCATATACTACAGAAAATATGAATTAACCAAACCTCTTTTTGGTTAAGACCTTGGCATTGTTGTATATTATCATTAAATGATTTTCTAATTTACATTAGTGGTAATATAACTGATGCTAATTAATAACAAATGAAGAGTTTGGTTCCAAAACGCGATAAACGTCAATTTTGAAGAAAAAAACCCCCCGCCAAAACAAGCTCCCCATTGACTCTCTATTCAAAGTTTGATAATCAGTTTTTAACAAAACGCGATAGCCGCCGTGTTTTGCTTCCCTCCCAGTCAGCAAATTTCCTTTGGCCCAGATCTGGCCCAGATAAACAGCTTAGATGTGGCCCAGATTAGTTTGTGTTTGCCGGCCCAGATCTGGCCCACTTCTTCTTTACCACAGCTCAGCCAAAGCAGTGCCATAATTCCACCAAACGTGAGCCAAACAATACAATTTTATTTGGCCCTTATGTGGGCCTTATATGGAATTTTAGTATGGCTGAGTTTTGTTCAAATCTAATGGCTCTTAAGTGGCCCACATGCAACTTTGAGCATTATTTAAAAGTCTTGGTACCACTCCATGGTAAATAAAACACTCAACAACAAAAATGTATTCAATAATTACTTTTGACAAATGTTTACAGTCACTCAGAAACCATTTATATTAATATAGAGTCTAGACTTAATTTTACACCAAATTTCAAGTGTGTATTATGCTCAACTAGCAATGAGAGTTAAAGTAGAAGGGGGGGGGGGATAACAGTAACTTGCTAAAGATAACAAATAACAACTTCACAAGGTAAATAAAGTCTCTAATTGTAAAGAACCGCTCTGAGACAGAAGGTAGGAGATCTAAATGCAGTATTTATTAAAGCAGCACTAGGTAACTTTTCAACCTTCATAATATATTTTTTAAGACTCTTGTGATGATAAATCGACTTACAATAGGTTGAATGACACGTCTGCCATAGCCTGATGGGGTCTGTATCGTTTTTAATCGTACTTTTAAACTTCGGGTTTCGGGTAGTAACCCGAGAAAAAGAAAAGAACTACAAAATTCGACTGCTTTACGGCATATACGTCACTTCCACCAACACACACACTTCCTTACATTCGGACGTGCGAGCCCAACTTTGTTCGTCGGATAATATAGTCATGTCCGAAGCAGCAGAGACAAATAAGAAAGAAAAGGTTTTGTTGGAGGAAAGCAATAAGAGGAAATGAAAAAATGATGGGATTAAAGGCAGGACGAGGATCAAAATGTGACCAGGGTTTGCTCGTCGGCGTGAGCTGAAGGAGGCGTGCCCGACCGATGCTGTCATGCTTGTTACGGTGAGCTACCACTCAAACATTGAACTGAAGGATCATATAGATTCTGTAAAACGGTAACCAATAGACTACTATAATGCCGCTGGCTTGTAAACGTGAGCATCGTGATTATTTGGCGTTTGAAAAAAATAAAACCCATGAAATTATATTCATATGACATGCTGAAACATATGCCACTGACTGTAACGTTACCTGGGATGAAGACATTTCACACGCGCCGCCAGAAGAACTGTTCAGGGGAACTGTTAGTGCTGCACCGACCCGCGGGACGCTTTTATGAAGTTATTTGGCCCGCACCGCACCACTGTATATATTTTTACAACACGCCGCGCACCCGCGACCATTAAATAGACATACGGGGTCCGCGGGTTATGAGACGAACCGCGCATCACTAGTTCAGGGCTATCAGGGTTGTCATGTAAACAAATGCACGCACGATGGCATCCCCTGTTGTAGGATGACTGAGCTTACGACAGTAGTTGAGGACATTATTTTTTCCAAACTGTAGGGGGACCCCGAGAGTTAAAGTAGCCAAGTGGGGCTTTAAGAGGGTAATCCACAATCATAGTCAAAAACAGGCAAATTTTCATACCAGCCGGATATCACGAAAAATGCGTATAAATAGCACAAGTGTGCAATGTCGTGGAATGTATACGCCAAAACTAATTTTGGCGTGCATATGATACGCTGTTTTTCACGTGCATATGATACACATTTTATGGCGTATTATACAAGATATAGTAACCAAAAGTTACTATATGTCACGGCCGCAACAAAACTAAATCTGGGTGCACACTGTGAGATTTATTATAGTCCTTCAAGACTGCTGTACAAACATAATCAGTGCTGTAAGCCATGTCACACTGCAAGATCAAAACTGTCATAAATGTCTGACTGTACGATAGTTGAGGTGCGTTAAAAACGGACGGACGCAAGAAAACTAGTCCGGAGTTTTAAATCATCAATCAATGACTCGTTTGGGGACTGTGTGCTGCATTACACATGGGATTGAAATTGTAAATACAATCAACTGAGGCTAATTCGACACCCTCCTCAAACAAATACATAATGCTGGACAAAATAACCTTAAAAAGGCTTTGAAATGCCAAAACGTCTCGGTTACGTATGTAACCCTAGTTCCCTGAGGGAACGAGACGCTGCGTCGAAATGCTGTGAGAACGCCTCTGCGTTAATGCGTCGTGAAGCACGTGTAGAACCATTCCATCGGAAGATCGATCGATCGATCGTCGGCGTGATGACGTCATCGACCGGAAGCTATAAAGCGTCCGTGAAAACAAACAGGAACTAGCTTCTGATAAAGCCTGAAGTAAGTGATCACGGGCACGCCGGGAGTATGGCCCACCCCTCGAAGACCTCGCCTGAGAGCGCCGCCCCTCATCCCCGCGCTGAGGGGGAGTTTGGGTCGCGACGCTCTGCTTCTGATGAGCCCTGTGAGCGGAGCTCGTACTCGGCTTGGGCTGCTTCTCTGCAGCAGCCCCAGGGACCTTGACCCGGAGAGGGAGAAATTGCTTTAGCGCCGCAGCTTGCTTCTTTGACTCCTGGAACCTCTCGGTGACAGTGTGTACTGCGTCACCAAAGAGGCCCCCAGGAGACAGCGGCGCATCCAGCAAAAAGCTTTTCTCCCTTTCTTTGATTTCCGTGGGGTTGAGCCACAATTGCCTCAGAGCGGCCCACACATCTGGCCGTCTCCTTGGTGGCCCGGAGAGCGAGATCTGCTGATTGCCTTAGCTCATTCATAATATCTCCCCCCACTTCATCCCGTCCATCTAGGTCCCTGAGCAGGTCAGCCTGATACGCCTGCATAATTGCCATGGTGTGTAGGCATGCAGCAGCCTGACCTGCTGCCGAGTACGCTTTGCCCACCAATGCCGACGTTGTTTTAAGGGGTTTGGTGGGCAAAGTCGGGGCCTTCAGGGACGATGCCGAGGAAGGCGAGAGATGGCTCGCGAGCGTCTCTTCAACTTTTGGCATCGCCCCATAACCAAATTGTTTCAGCCCTGTGATGTTACTATTGACCGAAGTATGAGGGCTGAAAACTCTATATGATGCCGGTCTCTTCCATGATCTTGCCACCTCGGTGTGCAAATAATGGAAGAACGGCAGGCCCCGGCGTTGAGTTTCTGAAGCGCGAGAAGGCAGGAATCTTTCATCTAGCTTACTGGCTCTTTTCTTTCCTGCCTCAGATCTTTCAGCGGGCCAGTCGATGATCAATCTGGCCACTGCTCGCGTCAGAACCTCAACGAGCTCCGGGAGGACGCGGTATTGCCAGTGGCCGCTCGGAGTGGAGAAGGCTGTCTTTGGCTTGGCCTGATTGGAGAGGGGTACCTGCCAATACCATTTTGTGAGATCGAGGGTGGAGATGTACCGCGCCCTCCCCAGGCGGTCCAGCAGCTCATCTACGCGGGGCATGGGATAGCCGTTGAACTCCGAGACCTCGTTGAGCTGGCGGAAGTCGTTGCAGAAGCGGAAGGTGCCATCGGGCTTTGGGACCATCACAATCGGGCTGGACCACGGGCTGCGTGATGGTTCGATGACCCCTAACTTCAGCATCTCCTGTACCTCCGCCTCGATGGAGTGTCGCCGAGCCTCAGGAACAAGGTAGGGCCGCTGCCGAACGACGACTCCTGGGGGCGTCCGGACGTCATGCTCCAGGACGTGAGTCCGCCCGGGGCGAGGGGAGAACACCGCAGAAAACTGACTGACCAGGTGCTGCAACTCCGACTTTTGGGCCGCCGACAGCTGGGGGTCCATGTCTACCATCACGGGTGGGGGCTCCGTGAACCTGGAGAGCTGGGGCCCAGTCCCGACCCAGCTCTTTCAGGAGGTTGATGTGGTACAGCTGGTCGGCTCTCCTCTTCCCAGGCTGTCGGACCCTGTAGGTGATGGGCCCGACCTTCTCAGAGACTGTGAAGGGACCCTGCCAGGTGGCCAGGAATTTACAGGCGGCTGTTGGGACTAGGACCAAGACGTGGTCCCCGCGCTGGAACTCTCTGGGTTGGGCGGCCCGGTCGAAGTGCCTCCGTTGGGCATGTTGGGCTTTGGCCAGGTGCTCCCGGACGATGGGCATCACACGGTCGATCCTGTCGTGCATCTGTCGCACGTGCTCAATCGTGGAACGGTGTACCCCCGGTTGTTGCTCCCAGGCCTCCTTGGCCACGTCGAGCAGTCCGCGGGGTTGCCGGCCGAAGAAGAGCTCAAACGGGGTGAAGCCGGTGGACGCTTGGGGGACTTCCCGGATGCCAAAGAGGACGTAGGGCAGCATCTTATCCCAGTCCCACGGGTCTTCGGCGGCCACCTGGCGCAGCATCTGTTTGAGCGTCTGGTAGAACCGCTTGACGAGGCCGTCGGTCTGGGGGTGGTACACCGTCGTGCGGAGCTGTTGTACCTTCAGGAGCCTGCAGAGGTCGGCCATCATCCGGGACATGAACGGGGTGCCCTGGTCAGTCAGAATCTGGGCGGGGATGCCCACCCGGCTACACAGAAGAAAGAGCTCCTGGGCGATGGCCTTGGTGGTGGCTTTCCGGAGGGCAATGGCCTCTGGGTAGCGGGTGGCATAGTCTACGATGACGAGGATGTGTTCATACCCCCGGGCGTACTTCGGCAGCGGTCCCACCAGATCCATTCCGATTCGCTCGAAGGGTACCTCTATAATGGGTAGCGGAATCAGCGGGCTGGGGGGAGGAACTCGCGGCGACGTCTGCTGGCAGGTGGGGCAGGCTTGGCAAAAGCGCTTCACCTCGGCCTCCAGGCCGGGCCAGTGGAAGTGATCTCGGAGTCTTTGGATGGTGTTCTGAGCCCCGAGGTGGCCTGCCATGGGGTGTGCGTGGGCGATCTCCATCACTGCCTGGGTTTTGCTTCGGGGCACAATGAGCAGATTTTTTTCCTCCCCCCTTCGCTGAGCGACACAGTAGAGCAGGCCTTGCTCGATTTTGAAGTGGGGCGTAGGGTGCGGCGCGGGCTGTAGGTCCTTCCCCTCCGCGACCCTTACTTGAGCCCAGCAGTTTTTTTAGATGGTCGTCCTCGTGCTGCTCGCGGGCGAACGCCCCGGCCCCCGAGACCTGCTGGAAGAGATCATAGAACAGGTTAGCAGTTTGGGGGGTGGACTCACCATCTCGGGGGCTGTCGGAGGCCAGCAGCACAGGACGCCGTCTGGATCTCCGCGCAGTCCGGCGCTTTGAGCGGTTCCCGGGCTGGCTGACAGGCTGTGTGGCGGCGGTGAGGAGATGGTCGAAGCCCAGCCAGTCCCTTCCGAGTAACACGGGGACCGGCAGAACCTTGACGATTCCTACTTCGATGGCCCAGGTGCCCGGGGTGGCCTCGATGGACACGCGACGTGCGGGGACTTCTCGGGTATCGCCGTGCACACACAATGGGGACGGAGGTCTTCGAATCCACTCGCGGCGGCAGAATGGCCGCCTGTACGAGGCTGATGGCGCTGCCGGAGTCTAGGAGAGCCAGGAAGGGACGGCCGTTGATCTTCACCTCCGCCCGGGGCGCGTTCTCCGTGTGCACGGCGCAGCCTGCCAGCCATGTTCGTCCAGGGGATCGCGGGGCTTCCGTGGGCATGGGCTCGTCCGGAGGCCCGGGAACCGCCGGCCTGCTTACTGGTCGAGAGGGACCCTCCGGCGTGCGTCGCTCCTGGACCACCCTTCGGGGAAAAGGCGACGCTCGCTCCCCGACCCCCCGGTGGAAGGTGGCATCTGCTAGCTCAATGGCCTCGACCAGCTCATCCTTGGTGGTGGGCTTCCGCATCCCCACGGCTTGACGGAGGTGGCGCGGGAGCGCGCGCAGGAGGCGGTTGACAACGACGCGCTCCGCTACCTGGATGGCGGTGGGACCCTCGCCTCGCGGGTCGCGATGGTCTCAAACATCTCGAGGTACATGGCGACGTCGTCGTGACCGGTTATTCGAGGCATTCTGTTGGGTTGCTTGGGCGCGAGGGTCAGGCAGCGGAGCGCGTTGGGCAGCGGCCGCCCGGAGTGTGAGCAGCTCCCGCTCTGCAGTGTCTTGTCGAGAGGCCATATGCTCCATAATTTGCTGCTGGCGGATGCTCACCTCGGTGAAGTGTTTCAACAGTTCCTCCATCGTCGCAGGGAGGAGCGCCATCTGGGGAAACAGAGGGAAAAACCAATGAGTGCGGGGAAAAATAAATCCAGGGAAAAGTGCGTCGAATGGGGTGCTCCGTGCTCGGTGTGGTCTCTCTCTTGCGTCCTCGGTGCTCGCGGTGATATTGGTCCGTGCTCAGAGTTAGTGCTGGCCGTCACACGCTGCTCTCTGGAGGGAAAATGGAGACAACAGTTAGCCGAGTCTTCTGGAGACATCTCTCACCTCTCTGGCCGGCGTGCAGGCTTATAAGTGTATAACTGCAGGTGTGACGGCTCAGCCAGTGATGAGCGGGTGCAGGTGTGCCCGCCTTGTTTCCAGGGCGACGCCGATGAGTGCTCGGGACACTTGTCACAATATATATATATATATATATATATATATATATATATATATATATATATATACTTTTATTTTGTATTTATTCTAAAAGTGAATAAAATATAATTTATTCTAAAAGTGTGCACATGGAGTGAAATATTTCCATTCTCAAATGTTTCATTTTAAATAGATCTTTAATAGATGTTTATGTTGTCACAACTGAGCAATGAGATCTGAGGAGCTTTATCCATCTCCTCACTCAGCTGCCTGTGCTTTTTCCCTTTTTTATTTAGTGCTAATTCAAATAACAAATGCACAAAAGATACCAAATATAGTAACACTTTAGAATACTGTTACAAATAATTTGTAATGCCTTCAGAAGGATTTGGTAATACTGAGTCATTATTAGTAGGTAACACCACAATCTTCACTTTATAATTAATTATATAAGGTCTCCTTCATCTATCACACCTGATTCAACTCATGAGCTCATCAGACTGCTAAACCTGAAATGTGTGTGTCAGATATAGGGAGACATACAACATTTGCAGGGCTGGTGATACTCCAAGACAGGTTTGTAACCTTAACCATAACCATGTATTTTACAACACATCTGCTTGTGATTCTTATTAAATGGGGGTCTTTTTTTAGGATTCTTTAGCTAACTGAAGTCTCTGAGATCCTGACACCTTCACTTCTGGAGACTCCAGGTAGGTTGCAGTTCTGGAAAATTGTGCTGCTGGAGACTAAAGGGTTTCTGATGGTTTCACACTTAATTCTTCACCTTAATTCTTAATTATTTTGCAGTTAGCGTGTGTCGTTTTTTTGTCAACTGTTTTTGTCTGACGTGGGGTACCAAAAGGTGGCACAATGGTTGATTCATTTGTTTGGTCTTTTTCAAAGGGCTGATTGGAGAGCGATGACAGAGGAGTGAGGAGCTGCACTGTTTTTCTTTGATTTGTTTGTGAAATACATTATTTTAGACTGTACTTTTAATACTTTTGTATTAAAAAGTTGTAAATCTTGTAAGTCATTTTCTAATTATTCCAAATAAACCTTGCATAATAAACTAAAGCATGAACTACTGGTTTCTGTTCATTGAATACTTTTAACATTTTAGTGTAGTTAGTGGATTACATGTAATGTTTGTATTTAGGGTTTTACCATAAGATAACCCAGACAGAAAATATGGTAGCCCATCTATATACCCATTGTGGTCCATAAGAGCCCTACATAACATCCATCTGGCAGACCCATGTAGGCCCCAAATGGGTGCTACCTGGGTTACCCATATGGGCCCAGTATGAGCCCATCAAGAGACCGTCATCAACACATTTAGGCCCCATAAGGGTTCTGTATGTGGCCCACATTGGCCCCATTTATTAGAACCTATATGGGACCCATGTTGGCCCCTATAATGAACACACAAATGGGCCCCACTTAGAGCCCACTATGGACCCATCATGTGCCCCTTTGGGCTAACACACATGGGGCCCATGTGGAGCCGATGGACAAAATTATATAGGCAGGCAAGTTTATTTGTATAGCACATTTCATACCCAATGGCAATTCAAAGTGCTTTACATAGAAATTAATTAAAATAGTGGTAACAAATGCATGAGAAAAAAAAGAATACCATATGGACGAATAAAGAATTAAAAACAAGCATAGTTAAAACAGTCGTAAAGATATAGTAATTAAAATAATAATAATAAAAAAAATAAAAAAATAAAAAATAAAAAATAAAAAAATAAAAATAAAAAAAAATAATAATAAAATGGTCAGATCCACAATAATGATCTGATATAAAAATAAACATTCTTCAGTTTACAGCCTACATACATGTACCATCTTAATTAGAACACCTCTCATTCATTTCTTTCTCAAACACGTTCATAACATCCATTTTAATCACTATTCCCTGATTTTTACTCAGAAACCTTCTTGTTAAAACCCTTACTCGCTCATCATACCCTCCACAGATTTACACATACTCAAACCTTATTGTCAAACTTACTATTTCCATCAAACCCAGTTTTCACTCGTCATATTCAACTCAAAAGAACATATAAAATAAACAATAACCAAAGATAAGAACAAAGGTAAACTAAAATAATTATAAAAAGAATAAAGAGATAAGATAGGGTGCAATCAGTCGGACATACAGTGCTCATTCAGTAAACGCACAGCTGAACAGATGTGTTTTGAGTCTGGATTTGAATGTGGCTACTGTTGGAGCACATCTGATCTGTTCAGGAAGCTGGTTCCAACTACGGCTGGCATAATAGCTAAAAGCAGACTCTCCTTGCTTTGAGTGAACTCTTGGTATTTCTAACTGACTTGATCCTGCTGATCTGAGTGATCTGTTGGGTTTGTATTTAATCAGCATATCTGCGATGTATTGGGGTCCTAGCTCATTGAGTGATTTATAAACAAGTAATAGTACTTTAAAATCGATCCTAAATGTAACTGGAAGCCAGTGTAAAGACCTGAGGACTGGTGTGATATGGTCATATTTTCTGGTTCTGCTCACAATCCTGGCAGCAGCGTTCTGTATGAGCTGCAGCTGTCTAATGGTCTTTTTAGGAAGGCCAGTGAGAAGGCCGTTACAATAGTCCACCCTACTGGTGATAAAAGCATGAACGAGTTTCTCTAAGTCTTGCCTGGAGACAAAACATCTAATCCTTGCAATATTTTTCAGATGATAGTATGCTGATTTAGTTATTGCTTTGACATGACTACTGAAACTCAGGTCGGACTGTAAAATCACTCCAAGATTCCTGACTTGATTTTTTGTTATCAGGCCTTTAGCCTCAAGATATGCGTTCACCTTGAGAATTTCATCTTTGTTTCCAAATGTAGTGATTTCGGTTTTGTCTTTGTTTAACTGAAGATAGTTTTGGCACATCCAGTTGTTAACTTCATCAATGCATTTGCACAGGGAGTCAATGGGGCTGTAGTCATTAGGTGATAGTGCTAAGTAGAGCTGGGTGTCATCAGCATAGCTGTGGTAAGCAATATTGTTCTTTTTCATTATTTGGCTCAGTGGCAGCATATACAGGTTAAACAGGAGAGGTGCTAGAACTGACCCTTGTGGGACTCCGCATGTCATGGACGTCCACTCAGACTTATGGTCTCCTATACTCACATAATAACCTCTCCCTTCTAAGTATGATCTGAACCATTTGAGGACCATTCCAGAAAGCCCAACCCAGTTTTCCAGCCTGTCTAGAAGTATGTTGTGGTCAACAGTATCGAATGCGGCACTGAGATCCAGTTGTACCAGAATTGATGTTTTGCCTGTATCAGTGTTTAAGCGAATATCATTTATAATCTTTATGAGCGCTGTCTCTGTACTGTGATGTGGACGGAAACCAGATTGAAAATTGTCAAAGTATCCATTTGAGTGTAAGAATTTGTTCAACTGATTGAAAACAACTTTTTCAATGATTTTGCCTATGAAGGGGAGATTTGAGATTGGTCTGTAGTTGCTCAGTATGGAGTTATCCAGATTTCTCTTTTTCAGAAGAGGCTTAACTATTGCAGTTTTAAGGGCGGTTGGAAAAGTCCCATAGAGGAGTGAGGAGTTTACCACTTCTAGGAGATCTGCTTCTAAACAGTTAAACACACTTTTGAAGAAAGAAGTGGGGAGTGTGTCTAGGGCACAGGTTGATGTTTTAAGATGCTGTACTGTGTCTTCTAAAATTTTGCAGTCAATAGCATCGAAATCTGACATGGTAATTTTCCGAGGGTTTGGTATGATCTGACTGACCCCAGAGCAACTAGAGGATGTGCTGATCGCCTTTCTGATATTATTGATTTTCTCTGAGAAGTAGGAAGCAAACTCACTGCATTTACTGTCTGAGAGCATTTCACTAGGAGTCTGACTCGGGGGGTTTGTTAGTCTCTCGACAGTAGCAAAAAGAGTGCGCGTGTTGTTTATGTTTCTGTTTATAATATTTGAGAAGAAGGTCTGTCTAGCTTTGCATAGTTCAACATTGAAAGCATGAAGGGTGTCTTTATAGATGTTATAATGGACTACAAGTTTTGTCTTCCGCCACATGCGTTCAGATTTTCTGCATTGTCTTTTCATTATTTGAACTGCTGTTGAGTTTCTCCAAGGTGCTTTTTGTTTGGTACTCTTTTTCCTGACTTTTAGAGGAGCAATATCATCAATTACACTCTTAACTTTTGAGTTAAAGGAGTCAAGGAGAAAATCAACAGAGTCTGCAGATATGCTTGGTGTTAGAGATAAAGCCTTCATAAACAGCACATTAGTGTTCTCATTTAAGCATCTCTTTTTGACAGAGACAGATCTAGCTTCAATGGCAGGAGAGATTGATATATCAAAGAAAATACAGAAATGATCAGACAGTGCCACATCCTTAATAACAATTGATGAAATGTTTAGACCCTTACTGATAAGTAAATCTAGAGTGTGTCCACGATTGTGTGTGGGTCCATTTACATGCTGTGTCAAATCAAAAGTGTTAAGAACAGTCATGAGCTCTTTTGTTTTACTGGATTCAATATTGTCTATGTGAATGTTAAAATCCCCAGCAATAGCAAAACAGTCAAACTCTGAGGAAATTATTGATAACAGTTCTGTAAAGTCCTCAGTGAAGCCTGCAGAGTATTTCGGAGGCCTATAAATAATGATAAGCAGGATGCGTGGAGAACCTTTTAACACAATACCCAGATATTCTAGAGACAAATAGTCACCAAATGATACTTGCTTACATTGATAGAAATCTTTAAAAAGAGCAGCAACACCCCCACCTCTCCTAACAGATCTGCAAACACTCATAAAAGTAAAGTTAGGAGGGGCTGCTTCATTTAGGACTGTTGCACTACAGTTTTCTTCTAGCCACGTTTCATTTAGAAGCAGAAAGTCTAGGTTGTTAGTGGTTATTAAGTCATTGACTAGAAATGATTTGTTCTTAAGTGAACGGATGTTTAAAAGCGCTAACTTAACAGTAATAATTTTTTTCTCTACATTAATCCTATTTTGGCAGGTAACAGGCAGCAGATTATATTGGTTTGTTAAACGGCCTGACAAGGCCTTAGACTTTCTTTCACGTAACAGAACAGAGATAGAGAAAGAGGCAGGCACACTGGGTTCCCCCTTGTTTTGTAAACATTTGATAAAGTTACTGTTATCATAGCGGGGACCCAAAACACATCACTGAGAGCTGGAATCAGTTGTTTTTGGTTCACCTACAACAGATGGAGGCGGGTGTGGGCCCTGGCGTTGTGACCGAAGAAATCTCACAGGAGGAGGGCGAGGACGAGCTGGGCCCACAGGCTTTGGTGTTTGTGGGGCTCCACGATTTTTGGTCGATATTTGGGGGCTCATAGCGATCGAGTG
The DNA here is from genome assembly GCF_024679245.1 of Pseudorasbora parva. Lineage (NCBI taxonomy): Eukaryota > Metazoa > Chordata > Actinopteri > Cypriniformes > Gobionidae > Pseudorasbora > Pseudorasbora parva. The sequence continues at coordinate 34,733,635 of NC_090175.1, forward strand.
TGATAGTCTGATTCCAGCATGAACCAAGTCCTCCATTTTCTCTGAGAAGCTCAGATGCGGGGATGCTGGAGAGAGGAATGACATGTCCGGTGAGAGGGGCTGTTTCTCTGGTGTTATCGGAAGCTGAAATATGTTGTCCTGGCTTCCCAGTCCATTTTCCAGAAAATCATCCTTGGGTGCTGAATCTTGGAGCAGATCTAATATGGGCCCCACTTGGGTTGCCCATGCAGGGCCCAAGTGACAGCCCATCAAAAACCCACATGGGGCCCACATGGCAATGTTGGCTGGGTGATTGGAGTCTCTTTTGACTTCACTTGCTGTAGTTTTAGTGAATTACTTTTTCTCTCTCCATTTGTCACCTGGTTTCTCCCGGTAGCTCAGTCTCTCAGGAGCATTAGCAGGCCATGGCTTGCTGGGTAGCAACTGCTCTAACCTTACGAGCAGTGACTTTTTGTCTTCCAGGAATAGCAAGAGTCTGTCGAAACGGTTTCCAGGTTGGATGTTATTAACAGGGTTTCCACACACATGAGCCACTCTCTTTTCATAACATCAGGGAGTTTACTCTCCAAAAACCGAATCACAAGCTGATTCCGTACAGCGTCCTCGCACCCCAAGTCTGTGAGGTCCAATGCTGCTCTCTCCACTGCTAGAATCAATTCCAACATTTTTTGTGGCTGGTGATTCTTTACAGCAGATCGTGATTGAAGCTCCAGCACAATCTCTTCTGCCATCTGTGCTGTCACCATAACGGTTCTCTAATTCCCTGAAGATATCGTTTGCATCTCTGCATCACAACAGCTCACTTTTCAAAGACTCACCTATACTGTCTAGTAAATGAAGTTTCTTGCATTCCCTTGACCCCGTAGGTTCTGCTTGCTCCTGGATACTCTCCCAATCAGCCTTCCAGCGCCAATAGTCCCTCCTGTCCCCGGAGAACTTTGGTAAACTTATGGGTGTCTTATTTTTGGTCGGGCGCATTGAGCGCTGTTATCTCCCCCAGCGTTCAAACCAGGGCTGCTATATAGCATGCTACTTCCTTGTCCCATGCTGGAATCAACAGGCGGAGCAGCACGGACACTCAATTGTTGTGGTGTACTGGCAAGGGTTGGAGGTAGGGCGAAACTGACACCAAGTCCACCATCAGACCGTCTTGATTGCAGAGTGGCCTGTAACATCTGTTGGGGGTTACTGTGTGTGGTAGCTACTACATACCTGTTCTGAGGTTGACTAGTGACAATAGCACCTTGAGTAACACAAGTGGAGTTGCTCGATCTGTCTGGATACATGAATGAAGGAGAACTGGTAACACATACAGTTCCCTGCCCATCAATGGGTGGATTAACAACAGCAGGCTGGGTGTTAAGAGGTGGAGTAGCAATAACAAGGGTTTCTAATTGGGTAAAGGAGTTGTTATCTGCAGCTGTACTGTCGATAGCTGTTGTGATATGCCCACTGACAGCATCATCCCCTCCCACATCTTCGTCCTCTTCCTCCTCACTTCTGTCTCCATCACTATTGTCTTTTAGTTCTGTATTGTTCCTCTCCATGGTCTCATTCTCACATTGGTATGCCCACCCATCCATCAGTTTCTCCTTATCCTCTCTCAATGATAAAAGGAGCATCCATTTGTCTTTTCCATGTGGCCGATAATCTCTCCAAGTGTACACAGCCTCTTTGAGCTCGTGGAGCTTCCTATCCAGTTTACCCCTTTCGACCCTTTACACCACAGCACTACTTTACTTTCTCCAATCGCTTCAGCTCGATCAAAAGCAGACTTGAACTGTGTTACAAGAGCGTCTATGACCGGTCCTGCATACTTGGACCACAGCATTTCCATGATCTTGCCCTCAGTTTCAAGGAACTTTTGCTCACTGGCATTTCTCCTTGCCAGGGCATCTCGCAACTCACTATCGTCACCCGTAGGGTCTATCTGGCTCTGTGCATCAACATATTCATTACTGACAACAAGGAGCTTGTCCTAATCATCCTTCAATCTCGCTAATTCTTCTGACAACTCAATTTTACGTAACCCACCAGCGCTAACTTCAAGGCGGTTTATTCTTGTTGTAAAGTTCCGTTGAGCATTTGATCATTTCCGCTTTAAACCCTCTAGGTCTGGTTTGTCATCCGCCATTTTGACTTTCTTTCTTTTTCCGGTGAACAGAACCACTAAAATCACCTGTTCGCAAAATTAATCGTTCAAAAGAATCGTTTAAGAGAATCGACTCAAATGACTCGCTTGAACGATCCGTTCAAAAGATTTGACTTTTGACCACCGTCATGGCGACTATCGGCGTTATTTACAAAGTCACTTTATTAGCACCGCGGCTGTTATTATATCTACACAATCTTACTCACAGTTGTGGAAGTTATTCAGTCATTTAACAGCCCCGTTCGTTGGTGTTGTTGATGGCCGCTTTCATCCATTATAGCGCCGGTCATCAACGATGTTCTCCTCCGCTCGTCTTGCGTGGCTCCGATGGCGATTACAACTGTCCAGTTCTTTATTAAGCTACTTCCTATAGCTAAATAAACTCCCCACTGGATGGGTTTCAGGACAAGCACGGCGGACACAACTCGAGTCACTTGGAGCTTTTTATTATTTCCCCAAATACACCAGAACATAATAGTATCCATGATTGTTAAATATATCCATATTTATAAATAAACAATATCCACACCTGATGGAAATTTCTACCATTTGTATTTAGTTATTGCTATTAAAAATGTAATGTTTAACCAAAATAAGGTAGTGGGGGTGTTTGACAGGTATCAAACATTAGAAAGGGGTGCTTGCTACAAAATGTTTGGGAACCACTGATCTAATTGATCGCCCTTACCTCTTTAGGAAAGAAAGATAAAACGTCATCAACAAAATAAGTATGCATTAAATAAATAAAAAATTAGTCTATTTTCAACTTAAATTTGTAAATTGTGAGAAAATTGCTATTTTAACCAGGAAAGCCGGGACATCTGTGCATAGCATCTGAGGGAGTCATATGTCGATTGCGTCATATCTGCTTTACCCTCGGTTTCCGGTTTTATTTGGCAGAATCACTTTACTCTTAGCAGTGTGAACAAGTGTCACAGCTGCCGCCAAGCGAACGCACAAATTAATGTCATAACATCATTTTCAACACACTCAAATGTATCTAATATGATAAACAGAGGACAGACGTTTCAATACTTTATGTACTGCTTAATTGAACGTCTGTTTGCATAAGAATAAAGTCATCATCATATAACCCTACACTATCAATGAAGTGGGATCTATGTTTTTTTTTTTTTTTTTTATCAGTTTTAATTTGATAAACATGACAATATAACATGAAACAAGGATTTACTGTTATATAAAATTAGTGGAACAGAAGGTTTTAGAATAAACATAAACACAAAAGATTGCTGTCATGTGGTGAATCCGGCCAATTGTGGAGCAGCTGTGCCATCATCAGCTCTCATGCAGCCACTCTGTAGAAGCTGTAGCAGCTGTATTAGCCAGGTGCTCTTAAAACACCCTCACGGTACTTTGTTGACATACATCACAGTCACGTGCCGCCGGCGCTGCCTCAAGTCGGACAAAATTTCTTACATGCATGCACTGCTTTAAGTCAGCCGTCGATTGGTCTGCCTATCACTGTATGAAGTCAAACAAGCCTTAGAACACAGGGAATCACATGAATGGATCATATGGCAAATAGGAATACATGAGAAAACATAAAAAACAACTAAAAACTTGACAGTGAACATGACAAAATAAACATGGAACATGAACAAACCCCAAACACATAGTGACAATGTGGTTTTTAAAATCTCACTTAGCGGTCACGAGCAAAAATGCAGTTCCCACCCCAGTACCTGTGATGGAAAAAACATGCATTCCAGTATCACCTGTAGCTGTAATGTTCTAATAAATATAATCATATGTACTGAGTTATTGCTAGTTAAGTATAAGCAGTGTAAAGGTAGTGGGGGAAAGAAAATTTGGATTGTACTACCTTGTCTGGCGACAGCCACCTGTTACATTTTCCGATTCACATTTTTTAAAGTGTTTTACATAGTAATTACATTTTGTGACATTTTACCATAAATTGGAGAGAAAAGACACTGTGTTAATAATCCCCTAACTGAATGAAGTATTTATTTTATATTCAACTGATCTTAAAGAGATAAAGTAATGATATTTATTTTATTTTATATAATTCAATGATACCTTGATGTCTTATGTGAAGTAAGCCGCCACCAACTTATTTTTCTGCTCCTCATCTTGCATCTGGAAGTTTCCGCTTTGTTCGAGGTAATATAGACAAATGGTCCATTAATCTGTTTTAGAGTCTCATTCTACATTCCATTGCTTCAGGCTTGATCTCAGTTTGCTGTTCTTTAAACACATTTTCCTACCTTAAGCAGCACTTTATTGTGGCGTGTTCCTTTTTGAAATCACATTAAATGGACACTAACCAGAAATCCATTTGAACTTGATCTTTAGTGAAGCATTTCCAGGAGACTCCATTACCTGTCATACCCGTGTACATTGGCCTACTTGTCAGGCCAAATTAGTAAGATGATGCATTGTCAATATCAGCACTAAAGAACCCCTGTTGTCTCAAAAGGAGTCAGACCCAATTGCAGTGGCTTCATTGCAAGCAGATCAAATCAGCTACAGTTCATTCACACCCTAACTGACCCAATGCTGATGCATGGCAACATGACACTCTTAAACAAATACGAGCTTTCTGGATTGGATGCATTAGCCTTTGCTGTTCGTTTATCACTATCTAGGAGCCTCTACCAGAGGTCTGTGAAACTGAATATATGAAAAACTTCACACTTATATGTTAAAATCTTGTTTATGCAGTTGCCTGCTTGTCCCTGAGCATTGCATAGCCTAAGAGAGCGAGATAGGTCAGCCCCAGAGATTTGAGAGAAGCCCTGAGCACAGCACTGCCTCAGATTTATTGAAACTCTGTATCCTATCTCTCTGTGCCTCATTTGTCAGGAGACCTAATTTACACTGGCCCTTAAGACTAATTTCTAGAAAATGCTGATGTTGTTGAAACAGGGATAGTTTTCATTTAAATATATGATTTTAATATATAATAAAAAAAGGTAACACTTTATTTTAAGGGTCCAGCATAATGTATTAGTTAAGCATTAATTAATGATTAACTTGTTCACAAGTAAGCATTAGTTAAGCATGAACACACTATTAATTAATGATTAGCATTACATTTTAATTATCTGAAATTATGCATTAGTCAAAATAGTAATTAATGATTTGCTTGTTCACAATTATGCATTAGTTAAACATGGACACAATAGTAGTTAATGATTAACTTAACATTATTGTAAGGGCATATTAGCCATTATTTACAACTTAATAAGCCATATATTATTTTGTGTAGTGATGTAATTATATTTCTGTGCCATTCTTTTAAGTTAACTGAACAATAAGATGATTTTGCCATTATATATAGCTAAAATAGTGTAATAAAGACAATTTGACCCCCTATTCTAAAGTGTCATTCTCATTAATTATGGCACTTACTGAGTGAATTTTAAGTTTATTGCCCAGAATAATCCAGTAATTAAGGCTAAACTGCCACTAATTAAGTACAAATAAAGACCATTTGACACCCTGTTCTAAAGATAAGTTCTTATTAACACAACATTTTCAACTAAATATACAAATAAATGTAATTACTAAACTAAATTAACTATATCTACTAAATTACTGATCTGCCCACATTTTTGCTATATGACAATTGAAATAAGCTGGATGAATTCACTGTTTTCTCCAGAGTGGCTGTACAGCCGAATCAAAATCTCTTGCATTATTTTCCCGTGTAACCCTGTGAAGCTGCTTTGAAACAATTGGCATTGTAAAAAGCGCTAAACAAATAAAGTTGACTTGACTTGATTTAACATGACTATTAGTTTGTTTAGCAGTTATGCTGCAATTTGATCTCATGAGAATGTGAAAGTGTGGTTCTACATTAATCTAACATTCATACAGCATTGACATCACTAAATATTTAGCACTTTTTGTGACTTCATTTTTATCTTCAACACAAAATGCTCAAATGCTAATTGGCTCTTGCCTGCTTTGTCACAGATTGCAACATGCTGTGTTTCAGTGTCTGAAATCATTGACCCTTGACAGCCCATGATGTCATCAATGTGTGACAAGGAAGTATATAATGAAGCCTTGTAAACATGACATTCATCTTTTCGTCTTCAGGGACTGTTCTGTCTAAAATTGCTTCAAATTAAGGTAATACAAATTCATTATTTAATGCACACGAGCCATGCGTTGACTTCCTGGGATAAAGAGCATGCACAGTCAGTTCTTGTGGGAGCTGCTTGTATGAATTTTGAGTGTTTTTTGATCTGAGATCAGTCTACTCTCGCCTGGCTTTCTTTTCGAGCGAAGAGGGTTCGGCATATGGGACTGGTGGTGCAGGTCCTGCTATTGCCAAGGCAGAGCACTGACGCGCATCATGGGTTTCCCAGGTGGAACTTGCCGATCATCGCGAGAGAGGTATAATTGTCTCAGACGATCCGGTGGCTGACGAGACTCATTAGCAAGTGCTCTTAAGGATGTAGGCTAAAATTAAAACTATATAGACTTCAATATGCAATATACATTGATTAATGGCCACTGTATTATTATTTTATTCAAGAGCAGTGAGTGATTTTCTCTTTGTTTTAGTTGTTTTATTAACATAAATTTAGAGGTGAACTGATCCCTTTAAGGACAAGTGTTCACAATCACTAGGCTGTGCTGTTAAGACCTGCTCGCATCTCATATACAGACACACGCGATTTTAATTTCACTTTATTTTTATTTTTATTTCTGCACGGATATCACATGGATACAGTACAAGGGGTGGAACGAAGCCCAATTGGGTTTATACAGAGTTCCACTCCACTTACATGAAAAAAACCCCAAAAAGACAGAAAAGACACAAGGCAAATAAGTTGAATAAAAAATAAAAAAAGGGTGAAAAACACATTTTCAGAAGCCTGATTATCCTTTTAACTTAAGGTTACAGATGTTGAAGGGTAATGGTAAAGGAGGATCAAAGGAGAAGAGCAGCATATAAAATATACTGCAGGAAACTAAGACAAAAGACTGTCATAGTAAAGTTAAAAGATCTTTCAACTGTTTTTTAAAGACGAATAAAGATGACATAGATCTTAGGGACAAACTTAATTTACTCCATAATTGAGGACCCCTAAAACTGAGGTCAGTTTTATGACCTGAAGTTCTAGAGAACGGTAAAACAAGATTTATTTCTCTATGCCTTGTTTGATGGATATGAGTATCTGAAATGAAAGTAAAAAAGTGTTGTAATGTTGGTGGAAGGTCTTCTCTCTTATAAATGAACTTATGAATAAATATGCATGATAAATAAACATTGACTTTCTCAATTGGAAGAATCTTGAATCTAAGAAATAGAGGTGCAGAAGGAGCATATTTAGAAGAGTTGGAAATTATACGCAAGAACTTCTTCTGAATTTTTTTAATTTTTGCGAGATAAGTGGGAAAAGTAGCACCCCAGACAATGTTGCAATAATTCATAAAGGGGAATAAAAAACTATAATAAAGTGTTAAATGAGCAGATGAGTGAATTGGTAACACGATTCTTAAAATATTTAACATTTTAGAGGATCTTGTACAAACTAGATCAACATGTTTGGACCAAGTTAAACCTTCTTCAATCAGGACACCGAGAAATTTTGTTGAAGCCACTTGAATAACTGGAGCTTCATCAATTTCTATACAAGCATGTTCTTTGGGATAAAATTTATTAATATTGTGAAATATAATAAAATTACTTTTTTTGACATTGAGCGTTAGCCTGTTAGTACGAAACCAATTTGATAATATTTTTAACTCGTCATTAACATGTTTGATCAGGGTGACAAAATCCTTGTGCACTGCAATGAGATTGGTGTCATCAGCAATAAGGGTAAGAAATGATTACAACAAAGGAATAAATTGTTAATATAAATTAGAAACAATACAGGACCTAAAATAGAACCCTGAGGAACCCCAAATGAAATTTTAGAAGTTTTAGAAAAGAAACCATTGAAGTAAACAAATTGTTCTCTATTAATAAAGTAATTGCGGAACCAAACTAAAGCAATACCCTCCACTCCATATCTATTAAGCTTAGAAATCAAAATATCAGGTGAAACAGTATCAAAAGCTTTACTCAAATCAAGAAAAACACCGAGAGCAATTTTATTATTATCCAGGGCATTTGATATATAATTTACAAGCTGTATTAATGCATATTTGGATTGGATTGGTTGCTAGGCAACGTGGGGGAGAGGACGCTGGCGTTGTCTGTTCGCCGCTTCTCCACCCACAAATCATGTTACTGTACTATTAGATTTAGATTTTATTTTATTTTATTATGTTTGTGACTAGTCTAACAGTCAGAGCTATAATTGGGGCTGATTGCTGGCAGCCACTGAGAGGACGTTGTTCACCGTTCGCCGTTTTCCACCTCTTCTCTGATGTTTATGTTTGAATTGCTGCGGTTGGTTCTGGTTTGGAGGACATTTGATGTTGCTTGCTGCGACTGCTCACTGGTGGTCTCCCTCGGGCTTGAGCTGCATGGTGGCTGAAGTTTGCACCGGGCTAGCGCCATCCGGGCCAGCGTCATCGGCGTCCGGCATGATGTTGGGATGTTCCGCTTCTCGGCTGCGCCGCTGTTCCGTCTTGCATTGCGGCCGTGGAGCGGCTTGGACTTCTGCGCCGACCCCAGTGTGTCCACAGAAGTGCCCGGAGAGCTTTGTCTGCTTCCTGCATGGTGCTGCGGCGATCCCCACTGTCTGAATCGTCAAGAAGACCCATCATCTGGTCTTCAGCTGTCGTGCCTCAGCGATGTCATCAGGACAGTGCCGCTGGGAGAAATCTGAAACATGGAGTGGACCACAGTGTGCTGCGGAGCTAACAGAGACTTCCACCATCAGCCGTTTTCTGTTCACCATCAGCTCTGTTTCTGTTCACCATCAGCTGTTTTCTGTTCACCATCAACTCTGTTTCTGTTCACCATCAGCTCTGTTTCTGTTCACCATCAGCTCTGTTTCTGTTCTGTTTTCTGTGTTGGTTGATTGTTTGTAGTATTCTATATTTTTACTTGTTATTCATTTTTTGTTATTTTTTCCCCCTTTGTTGCACTTTGAGATTCTTCGGAATAAAAAGTGCATTATAAATAAAATCTATTATTATGTTCAGTTGAGTGTTTTTTCCGAAATCCGTAATGGTGTTTATATATCATGTTATTAACAATTAAATGTTTGCTTAATCGTTCGTAGACGAGTTTCTCAAATATTTTAGAGATACAGGGCAAAATGGATATGGGACGATAATCGCTAAACACCTTTATATCACCTGATTTAAAAATGGGAATGACTTTTGCAATTTTAAGAGCTTGGGGAATAATTCCAGATTGAAATGATAAAGAGATTACATACGTAAGAGGTTGAATAATATGATAAATGGTCTCCTTGAGGAGGATACTCTTAATGCCATCGTGGCCAGGGGATGAGTTTTTTAAAGAAAAAATAATATCTCGGACCTCCTGCGTAGTTGGATTATCAAGATTAGGGAGGCAAGAGTACTGCCAATTTATTAGGCTACATGGATCATTATCAGTCTTCTGGATATTGTGTACTAAATCAGAACCAATTTTGGTAAAAAAAAACTATTGAAGACATCAGCTATATCAGTGGGGTCTGATAGACACCTATCATAGTCCCTCAGCTCTGTGGGTGCAGATGCAGCCTTCCTATTACGACACAGTACCTGATTTATAATATTCCAGGTTGATTTAATGTCATTAGAGACACGATTAAACTGGTCTGCATAAAACTTTTTTTAGTCGCCTTGATTAAGCTTGTGAATTGGTTCCTATATTTTCTGTATGTTTCTAAGTTATGCAGAGTGGGCTTGGTGACAGACTTACGATACAACTGTTTTTTCTTTCTAGATAGTTTCCTCAATTCACAGGTAAACCAAGGTTTATCTCTAACTCCTCTGGATTTCACAGCTATCAGAGGAAAACTGGATTCCAGAGCAGAATTAAAGAGAGTCAAAAATAAGTCATAGGCTTTAATAGCATCCTGCAACAACATGACCTCATCCCATATGATAGAGCTGATGGCTAATTTGAATATTCCAATATTTTTAAGGGAGAAATTTCGATATTTGCATGCACATTATTATTAGTACACGAATCAGAAACAGAATGTATCATTTGAAAGACTGGAAAATGGTCAGACACGTCACACCATAACAGTCCTGATGACACTTTATAGTCACATGAGTTGAACAGAAAATTATCTATAAGAGAAGCCTAGTGGTAACCCTAGTAGGTTTTGTGATTAAAGGGTAAAAATTTACAGAGTATAGGGTATTAAGAAAATCATGTGCAGCAGTGTGATCTGCATGTAAGATATTCAAATTAAAGTCACCGTGTAACAGAGCTCGTTGATAGATTAAACATTCGCCGTATCAGATCGGCAAAATTCAGAACACATCTTCCCTTTTTAAGAATGACTTCAGTGCCGTTCTTTGTCCTTTTCTCAGAGAAAAGCTTAACTCCAAGTCTTCCAGAGTCGCGGTAAGAGCTGATTCGAAAGACCGCCGTTCGCCAGTTTCTGTGTTTACTAGAAGCACGCAAGCGCAACTCGGCCGTCGTCATTATGGCCCCGCCCACCGACTCTATACACGATGTGATTGGCCCGGCAAGAGTTAGGGGAATACAGCTCAGAAGGGTATTGAGAGTTGCTAGACGACACTTGCGGGCAGATTAAATTTGCTGCCGCTAGGGTGCGTCTAGATTTCTAGGCTAGGTTGCAGTGACATTCATTTCTTAATTTTATGTCAGGAGTGCATTATTATCGATCTGTTATAAACGATATTTTGAATAGATTATCAGACACACGTTCATTCTCTCTCGTCTGCACTGGCTCTGTGTTCACAGAGATCGCAAAGAACAGCTTTCAGTTTAGCTCTTAGTTCAAAAGTGCTTATATTTGGAGAAATATTGACATATCACGTTTGCAAAATATTTCGTCATACAGAATACCATTTCTATTAATTTCTCACTGAATTATTCGATATAAAAGAGTTAAAACATGCGCAGACCTCTCTCTGTGTCTCTTCTTAATGATATGCATCAGATATGACTCAGCAGGCATTGATTCGCCTTCTGATCTGTCATTCATCTTTCTGCAGAACACCGCCCTCTTGCACTACGCGCACCTCCTGTGTGGACACTTCCTTATTCTGGCTCGGTGAAGAACGAGTCTGTTCTACATTTCTACACGTGAACTAAGAAGCTAATAAACACACGATAACTATGGAATAAGGTTTTTGTGTGATTTGTCATGTGATTTCGGCTATTTTATATCAATAGTGGATGTTTACAATGTGACTACTAACAGGTGTAGCGATTAGCTCCATATAAAATTATACATATAACATGTTTTACCATCACCATTTGAATGAAAATCCCATTATATCGCGACAGGAAACTAATAAAAACAATCGACGGTGGTCTAAAGTGAGATAAAGAATGAAGGTGTAGCGAATTAGCCCTTAAGGGAAATATTAATAATTATTCATAACTCATTGGCCCTCATTTATCAATCTTGCGTAGAAACGGGTGTATATGTTGGCGTAAGATTATGCTTACACTCCTCTCACCGCCTGATTTATGAAACTGTGCGTACCTCTGCAATCCAGGTGTACGCAATACTTGCCCTTGATAAATCCCGCGGCTGAAAACGATCGTCATTAGAATAACACACCCCTATATATTCCAGTCTCTGCCTCCCGCACGCCCTCATTTTACGCCATGGACAAACAGAAGACGGCAAAGAAACGAAACTTCTCCGACGTGGAGATCGGGCGCGCTCAATCATCTCTTTAGTCCACTTAGTCAGGGCACTGATTAGGACATAAGTCAACGGGCTGACTCCCTGATCAGTGCTCTGACTACTGAACTATTGAGATGATTGAGATGCGCCCATCGAGACCATCACCAGGGAAGTGGAAAAAACCCGAAATTGTTTTATTTGGGAGTTTAAAGAGTGGGATTAAAGGCGCTCACAAAAACAAAATATGGACCCAAATTACGAGTAGCTACTGTTAGTGTGGGGGTTGAGAAGCGCACTCCAGCAGTTTAAATAGCTGTTTGAATGATAAATTACCATCACAATGCATTATTTTACAGCACGTTTTGAAACAATTAGCATTTAATTTCGTATCACGGCACATGTATTGGGGTGTACAATAGTGATGATGATGTGATGTGGAGTAAGATTCATTCACATTAATAATTACATGACAATTTGTAAGATTCTTCTTCTTATTATTATGATTATTATTCTTAATGACGCTTGTTATTTAGAAGAAAATGCCGTTTTTATTGATTTTATTATTATTTAAAAGAAGAAGGCCATTTTTATTATTTTGTCAGTCTGAATTATTTTAGTCCCAGTCCGTGCGCAGCTGCTGGGCCAGGCGCGGGCCTGAAACGTCAGATAAAGCGCACAGGCTCGCGACTGGATGAATACATATGCCTACAGATCAAACACTTTGGTAAAGTCACACAAATTAAACATTGACGTTCATGTTACACAAAAATAAACACTGAATGTTGTTGTTGTGGTTTTTAACAGTGGGTCATATAGCATATCTTGTCAGTGCGTTTTGTGGTGTTAGGAATTGTTTTTCTGCAGATTTTCCCACTAACTCAAACGTGCGTACACCACCTCCTGAGCTGGCGTAGGATTTGAGCGTGCCGTAAGCCAACGTCCATATTGATAAATCTCAAAGTCACCGTGGGTTTGGGTGTACGCAAGGTGTACGCTGGAAATTTGGTGTACGCACTTTTGATAAATGAGGGCCATTATGATTAATTATGAATATTTGAATCATTTAAATAGATTAACTTTATGTAGCTACATTAATATTGCAATCAATCAATAAGTTCATTTGTGAACATTTAGTGTTGATTATTACTTGATTCAAAGAAAAGGATATTTTTCATGGCTACAGAAAAAGTATTCTTCCTTTGTATTTACATAAGCGCTTAGAGCGCATAACCAGATCATTTAAGGGACAATTTGTTTCCAGGCAGGGAGTCAGAACCAAACATATATTGTGCACAAAATTTAATATCTATAAATCACGAACGAGACATGAAACACATACATACACAAAACATACATAGCAAGAGTTGAAGTGAAAGTGATTAGAAGAACCGGGTCAATACAGATGGATGAAGTCTAAAGAGTCTAAAACCTTGAGAGAAACCATCGGTGACTACAAGCCCCTTTGTCTGAACAAAGGGGTTTACAGTTTTACTCACTACACAGCAATTTGTTTTGCGTATGATACTTGCATATGGCTTGAGCCGTAGAAGGTGGAAATCGCAGGAACAAGTTCGATGGTTTGGTCTGATAGGTTTTACCATGCATGATTCCTTCCGTGGTGAGTGAAGGAACGACGGTGAACTTGCAGAGTCTCTGATGGTCGAAGAAGGTCCCCATGAAATGTGGATGGCCGTGTGTGTGCCTCGGGTTTCTGGTCCCACACAGCACATGGCTCTGTGTATGGAGGCTCTCCCTGCTTGGAGGGCCTGCATTGGTGGCCTGGCTCAAGGGCCAGCCACAATGACGTGTTGGTTCAGCCAGAGAGAGAAGAGAGAGGGAGGGCATCCAAGCACCTCTCTTTTTAAGGTCTGGGAGTAGTCACACCCTCCTGGTTGACTTGACCAATGAGATTGTAGGGATTTCCAAGTGGGAAATTCCTCTGGAGATTTTATGGCTCTTTGTTTCAAGCTTGAATCAATGGGTCTCTGCCCATTCATACTCTAATTAATGCAACAAACACACACTGCATTCTCTGAATAAGTGACATACATGGAAGTGTAAGTCGTGAAGTGAGCATTAATTTGATAGGAGACATGACATATATGAGGTTATCTGAACTAGTAAGTTGTTAAGACAAAGACAAAAAGATGCATGTTCATTTATAGATGGTTGTCTATAATTTGAGGCAAAAGCATGTGTTTTACAAGCTTTGTGTCTTTAACTCTGGACTTTTCATGTGGCCAAATTCTTTTGGGCCATAAAACGTCTTATCAGATGGTTTCCAGGGTAACGGAGAATCTTTCTCTGTTGTGTTGGGGGAAGGTCTGTTACTCAGCACAAAGCATTCAAAACATATTTGTTAAATGTAACTGGCGATTGTGTGTTTGATTCGCCTGAGTCGCTACATAATTCTCCCCTTTCGACAGTTGTTGCCCCTCCTATGGACAACAACGAGTGATATCAAAGGATCAGGAAGATCAGACACACCACAGCAATGTTAGGCTCCAGTTGTTTGTGTCTCCTGGAGTGATGAACGTTCCACGGCAGATAAGGCAGACAGTAGCCAAGTTCAGGTCTCTGTGCTCGTGCAGCAGGTGTCGAGGCAGCAGGTGCCCTGACGATGTGTCACCTGTCATCCAGAAGTCCGTTTGTGTGGTGCAGGTGTCTAGTTTCAGGAAGTGGTTAGGGGTCTGTGTGACCTGAAGAGGGTTTTAGACTGACCTAGTGCTCGTAGCAGGAGGGCAGCAGGCTGTTGTTAGCCTCTCAGTCACGAGAAGTCCGAAGGATTGGAGTTCTGCTCTGCTCTGCTCTTGTGGCAGTGCTGACAGGAGCTTGCCTGAGCTGTGTCGGGCAAGGAGTTGGAGGCTTGTTCATGGAGCTATTTTGCTGGTTTCAGCAACTCCTGTAACTCTAAGATAGTCGTATCCAGCTATCTTTGTTCAGCCTTCGCTTGACACGTGTGTAAAGGGTTTGGCAGAGGATGTTGTCATCGGCCGTGGGATGGCCTGTGGTGTGCGCAGGTTGAGGGTGCAGTCTTCCATGGCTTTGCCCAGTGTCTTGTACCTGGACGGTTTCCATAGTGACAGTTCTGCACTGGTCCTGTGCTTGCTCTGTCCAGCTGCTCTCATTGTTCAGCAGCTGTCTGAGCCGTTTAAAGTCTTTTGATTTTGGTTTGGGCCTCAGTCTCTAGCTGGTCTGTGAGACTTTGAGGATGTGTCCGCTCCTTGCTGGTCTCTGTGATCTGCTGTGTAAGGTTGTTTTACCTTCGGTTTCAGAATCATGAGGTGGAAGCTAAGGAGTTGGAACCCTTGGTCATCTGTGTGGCTGCAACTCTGGCTTGAGTCATGTACTGTTAGTCCTTTTCTCTCATTGTCCAGTTGTGTTGGCTCTGGTGCTGTGGGCTTTCCGCAGCCCTGGGTGGAACCATGTTCCTCGCAATGGCCAGTCAGTCCTTTAGGTCTCCTGCCTAGGAAGATGGACTGTGCATCTGCAACATTTTGGCACACTTGTTGTTGAGAGTCGGGTGAGGGACTAATGCATGATCCTAAAGAGTTCACAGCTAAAGGTTCATTGGGTCAACTAGTGATAAAGTATAAAGCTTGATGTCTCTGGCATAGCTTGCTATGGAAATGTGTCTGCTTTGATTACTATCTTAGCTGTAGGGGCTAAGTTTTGCTTAGCTGTAGAGCTAAGATTTGAGTGGTTCTGACTGAGCGTGTTTCAGAAAGGTGTAAGCCGAGATTTAATAAATGACTTAAAGGGGTACTTCAGCGCTGGGAAGATGAATCTGTATTTAAACTGGGTCATCAATGCAGTAGAAATGTGAAATTATTTTTGAATTTGGTGTCTTCTAGACTGAGAAAAGACAGAAAATGTATTTTTGTCCCATGGGGATGAAAGACTACAATTCCCAGAATGCTTCACTGCCCTGTGAGGCCATTCCCAACGCCAACAACTTCATTACTGTGACTGAGTTAGAGAAGACACTACAATTAAAAACTGAACGTGTCTGTTCAATATAATGAGTGAGTCACCGCGAGCATCACAGCACTGAGCACTAACTGAGAGCTGAGGTAATCGCGACTACACTCGCGGCATACATTCACAACGCGAGTTCAGTCTGGCGCGTTTCAGTTCATGCCTTTGCAAGCTTAACTTTCATAGAAATGAATTTGAGAAGTTAAAAGACTTACATTGCTCACCATAGCTCCATTTAAATGATCCTGTCTGCAAGCTGAGCTCTCCCTGCAAGCTGAGTGTAATCTCCCATCCCCCAATGCCGGATTCAAAACATGCGGAAATGGCTCCCTCTGCTGGCTGTAGTCTTTAGCCTCTGGGCAAACATTCCTCCTATGATGCAAACATCGTCATTTTGCATCATAGGAGGAATTTTTCTAGAAATAAAATGCATAAATCTCTCGTCTCAGGGAGATATGAGAGGGGAAAGCACAATAATTTGAATATTCTCCAGGGTTTCTACTGATACAAAGCCATATGCTAATCGCTGAAGTAACCCTTTAAGATGGTTCTTGTGGTCAAATTATTTCTCAGAATCTCCTATTGGCTTGCACAGGCTAGGTCTCTTAAGAGGTGGCAAAAGGAGAAGAACGGCCTTCCTATTCAGATTATCTTTATTACCAGTGCTCAGAACTATATTTATGCTCTAGTAGTCTTGGAGATTACTGTGTAGCAGGGTCACAGAGCTTTGTGCATATTTGTGAGCTTTGTGATATTCAAGAATATGACGTTTTTTTTTTTGGGTTTTTTTGTTGCGAATTTTACTCATGTAAGCTCTTTCTGCAAGTGCTTCTCTTTCTTTTTTTTGGACTATAGGCTTCTGGCACTTGTCTCAAGAGTAAGTAAACAGTTTTGCTACAAGTTAAAACTTGTTTAAGCACACAGAATTACATCCATCTCATGACTGAATACTGATGTTTCTTTCAGCGAATGAAACATAGCATTGATCAACAGGTAGCTATGCTTGTAGATGCAGCTTAAGTTTAGATGAATGACATCAATCTGACTATAATCTTTAAGGCCTTTACACTGTTGAAAGGGGAGCATCGCCCAAATCTATATCTATATAACTGTACTGAGATTCCTTCATCAGAAACAGGTTAAGCACTACTGCAAGTGGTATTTTTTTCTTTCCAACCAAAGCAGACTAATTAATTCTGGTACAGTTTATATGCTGCTGAGCTGAGATTCTTTTGCCAAAACAGACTTAAGCTTTAATACTGAAATTAGAGTCTCTTTCCTAAAATCAGTAACCTTATGCTGATACCATTTGACCTATGTTAAGATGTGTTTAAGATGTGTTCTACTTTCTGTTAAAGTAGAGATGTCAATTCAAGCCATCACTTCATCTGCACCCTTCAAACCAGCACTAGTGATCTGCATGGTCATGGACTATAATGTCATGTGTCATAGTTTTCAAAGTCAGACCTTTAGGTGGACAGTGGTTTAAGCGAATGGCTCTAGGCCGTACTAGCTTAATCAACTCAATCTGTCGTCAGGGATGCATGCGCTATCTAGAGTTAGCATTTTTCTTTTGAAAAGTTATTGTCATGAAAATGAATGCACAGCAGTGCCAAATCAAACAGTGTATATCAAATATCTGTATATTTCAACACTATGTATAGGCTGTTGACATGTGAGGCTCACAGCCATTAAAGATTTCGCTTTCAATCAGTAAAATTCAAATTTCCCTAATGCAGACTTTTGCGTTTTTGTGAACACACTTTCATCTACCTTGACACTTTTATGTCCTATGCTGACTAGGAACTTTTCCAGAGGGTGCCTTGCATTGTGACCAGGCTGGGTGCCTTCTGGTGATCCACTTTGGTTTCTCTGTTTCAAAGTTCAAAGTCATTGGGGTTTTGAGAATCCCTTCAGAGGCGGCCTTGTGTTTATTAAAGGGTCATGAAACCCCCCTGCTGCAGCGGTGTTTTTTCACACCTTCGATTTGAAAAAGCTTGTTAAAAGGGGAGTGGTCGACTGTGAAAAGGTGGGATGGTATTGTGTGGGAAGAGGGAATGTTTGCATAAATAGGGGAGTGTCTGTCAGTAGGTGCATTAAGATTAGCGATACCAATAGCAGCAGTTACAGCGGTTCTGAGACATGTTCTTGGTTCACGTTGGCATTGTTTACCACAGTGAGATTAAATGAGGGATGAGTACAGCGAATGAGAGAGCTATGAGTGGCGTGCAGCAGAGATCGCAAATCATTCAGCTCTTCAAAGTTCAAACCAGCATAATTCAGTGAGAAATGAAAATAAATGTTATTCTGCGTGACGAAATATTTTGCAAACGTGATAAAACTATATTTGTCCAAATATGCACGTTGTTTGGCAAGATGAACAACGTGCCGACGTGATAAGAGAACGTGAACCACCCAACATGCGATGTGATCGAGATGTGTAATTCTAGATCGGGGTAAAAGCGAAGGGGTTTGAGGCTAGTCTCGACCGCGCATCTGAAGCAGAGCGATGCGCGCTGGGTTGCCGTGATGATCCGCGTTGTCTATCACTCGGCAGCTAAATCTATATTTGTCCAAATATGCACACTGTTTCACTAAGAGCCCGAACACATGCGGTTTAGTGCATGCCTGTGACGACAAATAAAACAGAGAGGACGTGGCTTTTGTTCATTAGCCTACAGATTACAGATTGGTTATTTTCAAGGGGGTAATCTAGCGCTCGGAAAGCGTTCCACCCCTAGGGGCTGCCATTGCTAACCAAGCCATCACCTGCTGTTAGCATCCCATTGACTCCCATTCATTTTTGAGTCACTTTGACAGTGAATAACTTTACATCTGAGACGTTTAAAGACTCCATTTGTCCATTGTTTATTTCTAAAGAAACACAACAATGCATAAAAGGCTCCATTACCTTGTATCTTACACTATCGCCCCGCAGAAGCTGTTTTTGTAAAAATAGGCTAACGATTGCGTCATAACCAACGCGACCCTGTCGCACAGTTGAGAAATCACCGTATAGACCTGAGGAGACGCTCGCAGGCAATCTTTTACTGTCTATGAGACAGTCGGGGGGGTGTGGAGACATAAAGTCTGATAAAGTCAAGGGGGAAGAATGGGGAGAAGCCCATAGTGAGCCAAAAGCAACGGGAGAAAATATTTAAACAACGTGATTCAGCTTTTACTTTCCACATCTACTAGAAGACTCACAGCTGTCAGACAGGAGGCTCACGTCACATCTACGTCATAAAGCTCAGTCTGAGCCTGCGCAGTTCGCTCAGCCATCAGGAAGTGAGTGCCCCTAGGTTGATTTCATTCTTTCGCGGTTGACGTCAATGGGATCACTCGGTCCATTTCTTTTACTGTCTATGGTTATTTTGCACTCCTGACATCGATAGTCAACGCTTGCAGGTTCGGCGTGCGATTCCTCAGGTGAATTTTACTTTACCGAGCCTTTGTAGCAAAGGCTTCCACAGACGGCGCCGGTTACAGCTCGCTCGGCGCCCTTTACTGCGCAGTTCGCTCAGCCATCAGGAAGTGAGTGCCCCTAGGTTGATTTCATTCTTTCGCCGTTGACGTCAATGGGATCACTCGGTCCATTTCTTTTACTGTCTATGGTTATTTTGCACTCCTGACATCGATAGTCAACGCTTGCAGGTTCGGCGTGCGATTCCTCAGGTGAATTTTACTTTACCGAGCCTTTGTAGCAAAGGCTTCCACAGACGGCGCCGGTTACAGCTCGCTCGGCACCCTTTACGTTATTTCGTATCAGCACAATGCCTAGCTTTCCTCCGTGACTTTTCCGCACGCTGCTTCCAAAACTTCCCTACAATAATGAGGGAAGACGAGCCTGACAGAAGTGACTGTCTCATGCATATTAACTAAATTATCTTGTACGCATACTACAGCGCAGGGATTGGACTGAATGAGCATTATGTCATGAATATATATCGAGAATCGCTCGGAGCGGGCGACGTCAGCATGTGCCCAGCTGCCCATACTTGGGCCGAAAAGGCCGCGCCGACGTCAGCATTTGTGACGTTGCTCCGACTAAGCTTTTCAAACCGGAAGACAGAAATCGCTCTGAAAAAATGCAAAAATAACTATTTTCACATATTAATACCATTAATGAGTACCCTTAGTGTTTTCAATGATGTGCAGCCTATACATATCTGTTTACATCTAAAAAAAAAAGTGTTTTGGGGTTTCATTACCCTTTAACCTCTTAACCTTCGCCCTGCGCCGAGAAATAAATTAAAAAATGACATACCCCAAATAAAAATGTCTGCAGCTCTTAAACCCTATGGTCTATATCCATAAATGTGGTCTTATTTTAAACTAGACACTTCAAATTATGTTACCCAAAAGTCATAATAACTCAAAGTAGTATAGGGACAGATTAAAACAAGGGGAAATATGCATGTAAGTGACTCACGTTTTTATTTTTTTATTATTCCCTTATGGAAAAAATATGAGATTTTAATTTTAATGCCCTGAAAATAACCTAAATATAAAACTGAATGTCTGATCATGCTTTGATTAAAATTTGAGGACGATTCTCTCAAAAATGTAGCTTCTGTAAGCTTTTATGTCAAAAAAGACTGGGCGTCCTTTCAATAAAGTCCAATTATATTAGAACATTTGTGTAATAGTAAAGAGTAGTTTTTATTCAAATAAATCTGCAATAAACTGCTAATTATAATGCATTTGCAGGCCCTGATAACTAAAACAACTATTTACAGAATTTACAAGTGTTAAAAAACTCATTTAGTTGATAAAAACAGTCTCTAATTTAGTCTGCGCGTTGTGTATGGTAAGTGTGTGCGGCTGGCAGGCTCTTACACTGGCAGGCGCTGGATACTAATGAATACCTTGAAGACGACGCTAAGTAAGCATGAGGTATTCACCAATGCTTCTTACGACATCTCTTACAGAAACTACGCAAAATATTGTCTTTTGATTCGTTACTACATCCATCAATCAAATCTATGCTGGCTATGCATTGGCTAGGCATTGACTGGCTTATCCAACTAAGGACCGGCGAGTTTGACTGACAGATGTATCACCCAGTGACGAGCTCCCTTTCTATTTATGTGTCCTAGTCAGCTTTTGATTGAAGGAGAGAGACCTGGGAGGGTTTAATTTGACCGGAACAGTCCACAGTACAGGGGAGATTGTCAAAATAATGATTATAATCGCTATTTCATTGAAAATGGACATGATTGATTACTCTTAACGCAAAGCGCTTATGCAAACAACGGAGGATTTTTAGTTTTTTCCCCTTATTTTTCGTTGTTTTGGATTAAAAGTGGGATGCATTTTGAAGAGTGGACTCTTACACAGACATGTATGCTGTTGTTTCGTGGATTCGTCCGATCTGATCTGAACGTCAGGAGATGAAAGATGAGTACCGCGTTCATTATGCTAATGTTTAAATAGCCACTGCTTTAGCATTTAATTTAACCCTTTCCTCTCTGGTGTATTTATTGCAAAAACGAGTTCAGAACATGAATCTTGAGTGTTTTAGCTTTCAAATGATGCATAGTTTGTGATAGTTGATTGAACAGCTTGTATAAAACAAAAGTAATTATAAGTAGAGACACGCCCACTTGCGTCAGACGCCCCGCCCACGAACCGGTGCGGATTAAGAAGTTAAAGGCCTTCTTTCTCAAATCACATGCATGACATAGTGTGGAGCTTGGCAGTATTGCCTACAAGGTGACTAACTGGTGTTGGAGGAGAAGGTTCTTGAAGCTTGAAACCCGAGTCTGTAGTAGAAACACAGGCAATTTTATGTCTGCCCTGTTTAGTGTGTTAGGGCAGTGCTCAATCCACTTTCAGGGTCTGAAAAGTTCTCTATGTTGGCCTGTTTCAGCTGCTGGTAGTCCGAGTGGAGGTTTCCTGGCTGCCGAGCCATAAAGCGTTGCATCTCTGGGCTGGATGTGATCCAGAGCAGATAGAGTCTATCTGGGTGGTTCACCATCGCCGAAGACTGCAGGTGAAGGTCAATGTCTCATGGATAGGCATGGATGTTGAGGTCTCCTGCAAGCTTTGGTGTGAGAGCAGGAAAGGGTCTGTCCATTTGCTTGAGGTCTGCACGTGTCATTTCAGGGTTTGTCTGAATGCATCCTTTTTCTTCTGCGGCTGCAGGGGCTTTCAGGAAAATGGCTGGTGAAAGGTTAAGCAGAGGGCTTGGGCTCCTCCCCCCCTTTGCGTCTGTGTGCAGGGCTGGAGGAGCTTGCGCTGCTGATGTGAAGTTCAGCAGAGTACGTCTTTCTTTTGAGGATTCATTTGCAGTTGGTCGGGCTGTTTTAGTTCTTTTTGGACCACACCACATTGAGCTTGTCTCTAATGCTGCGGGATTGCTGAGTCAGTGCTTGGACTTCAGCTTCTGGCTGCATGTAGATGGCCTCCAAAGGCCTTAGCTTTAATGTCTTTTCTATTTAAGTTCCACATTGGCTGTTTTAACAGAGTTTTTGTGTGAAACAGTTCTCTTTGGAGGTCTTGTACAGTAGCTTTATCCAGCTGCTCTTGGTGCCCAGCAGCTGTCGGAGCCTCCTGAAGACCAGTGATCTCTTCCAGTAGCTCTCTTCTGTCGGCGTCCTTGCATCTGAGCTGTGCCTTCTCATGCTGAGCGGGGGTTGGTTCTCTGTGGAACTCTGTGACTTACAGCGTCAGTCCGTTGACCTCCCTTTTGAGGCCTGTGGGGGTGTTGCCAAGGAGACGATGGTACTGGTCAAGTCTTTGTAGCTCAGCCTGGTGTCTGCTGTCCACTTGTGTTGCAGTTTCACTGTTCCATTCTCTGCCATTGCAGGTTGCTGTCTGCTTTAGGCTGAAGGATTCCCATCACATGCTCTGCCGGGTCTACAGGGGTTCCTGGTGGTGGCAGGGCTGGATGTCTGGGGCATAGTGGCACACTTTGTGGGAGAACGAGAGAGAAATGGCAAAGGCCACTGCAAGTTTTTACAGAGCTGGTGAGCTAACTGTGTAGGAGAATGGCTATGGGGGCCACAGGAATGGTTATGTGAGCCGCCTAAGACACGATGGCTGAAGGGTGCCGCTAGTAAGGCAAGGTGTTAAGATTTGGTGTTGGGAAACACATGCTATGAATTTGAGTATATTGGTTGACGGGCTGTAAGCAGTCAGCTAATGACTGGGCTGTACGTGTGGTCAAACTATTACTCAAACACAGATGGTTCTCACAGGCTTTCACTTAGAGAGTAACAAAAAATAAACAAAACTGGAAAAATAAATAAATAAGATGAGATCAGAAAGGGAAAGGGAAAAGAAGAAAGGAGTGTTTTTACCTCAATTTTATATTTAAATATGTATATACTTTATATTTAGTTTCAACTAGGAGATATGACTAAGCAGGTGTCACTTGTGGGTGATACTGCATAGATCATACTCATAGGGTTAGACTGTTAGCTTAAGCTAGCAGGGACACACCAAACAACTTAATGTCAAAAGAAAAGAAATAATGGGAAATGTTTCTAGTTCTGAATGTGGTCTACAGTGCATTTGGCCGGTAATCTTATACAGAGAAGGAAGATGGTGATGGTAAGGTAACTAAAGTAAGGTAAACGTACAAAAGAATTTCCTTATAGCTTCCAGAAACTAAAAGACAAGGTATGTAGACAAGTTGACATAAATTAAATTTGAAATTTAATTAGATCCATCTTAGCTGAATAGGGATATTCATGCTAAATGGAAGTCAATGAAATAAAATGAAAATAGAGGAATGAAGGTGAAATTAAAATTTCCTTATAGTTTTAGAAAAACTTAAAAGGAAATGGAAGAGTTGATTTAATTAAATTAGAAATTTAATCAAATTAAATTTAGCTGAATAGGGATATTCAGGCTAAACAAAAGTAAAAAATAAAATGAAATTGGTGGGATACGGTCAGAGTAAGACAAAAGCCCTATTCGGACTGGATTAGTTTAACATGGGGACGTGGGGGTAAAGTAATTATTACCAGAGGTTCTCGGTGATTTTAGTCCCGTCCGAATGTGCCATCTCGGTAATCATTACGGACAATAGCCCTATTCGGACTGGATTAGTTTAACATGGGGACGTGGGGGTAAAGTAATTATTACCAGAGGTTCTCGGTGATTTTAGTCCCGTCCGAAAGTGACATCTCGGTAATCATTACGGACAATGTCAGTAAAGATTACCGAGACTTTTACCTTCTGTAAAAACGTCCGGAAAAATTACATCAGGTAATACTAATCCCGTTCGAATAGACCTGCTGTAAAAATGTATGGTAAAATTCCGTCATTGCCTGTTTAACCCTTTAGGCGCTAGAGGTTTTTTCCTAAAACGTTCGAGTTTGACATCTTAATTTCAAAAGACTATATCCTAAAAGTGATAAAAGATAGAAACTTTCGATAAATTACAGAAATATTAAGGATGACCCAAAGTTTAGGTAGGGATTACATTTCCCCATCTAAATTGCATATTCATTAATAATAATAGTAATAATAATCTAATGCTTTATAATCTTTTGTTTTCACTGATTCAATGCGCTCTTGCTTGAAGATTTTGTATAGAATCATGATGTTTTTTTTTAAAACGGGGATGAAGTATGACATGTCTGCCATCTAGTGGAGGGGAAGTTGAACGGAATTTGACACCCTATTTGACAAAATCGGCCGTTTTATTCAGTGTCGCATCTTGTCGAGTAAACTCGACCGTGGCGCCTAAAGGGTTAAAAGTTAAAAAAGAGCACATTTTGCGACCTTGGAGGCGCTTGAAGCATTCGGTTGCGTTGTAGGTGGTGGGACAAATCTGTGGAAAATGTCCAGTATTTTCCACATATCATTTAAAGCAAAAAGAAGATCAAAAGTACTTATTAGAGGCACGACACATTTTAGCTCTAGGAAAGTGTCTATTACCAACATAATCCAATCAGAATCGTTACACTGGACCTAACTGTTTATTAAAACACACATATATATTGGAGACGGAGTTCAGACTGGCGCTCAGGTTATGTGTTTGCTCACGTTATAACAGTAACGTCATACGCACATGACGTCAAGGAGGTGCGTAAAGCGAGTTACTCCTCCCACTTCTGCTAGTTTTACTGAGATGTCTTATCCCGTGCGAATTGGCCATTAATATTACAGACGTCCTGAGGTAAAATGACTTTACCCCCATGTCCCCATGTTAAACTAATCCAGTCCGAATAGGGCTAAACACACACAAAACAAGAGCTTACTGCAGCTAAAACCAGTGATGGGTGCCTTTGAGGCCTCAGGGGTCTTTTGAAGCCTCGAGACTCTCGCAAATCATTTGTCTTGAATCAGTGATTCGAAGCGCGCATCAAACTGCTAAAGTTGTGTGATTTCAGTAAACAAGATTGTTAAGCATCATGGCATTTCAAAATTATTTTAAATTTTCAGGTTTCTCGCGAAACAATGTCTCTATGTATAATTGGAATATGAGCACATATCGATTATAAATCTAGACACATTTGATGGTGCCCTTGATTACTAGTGAAGATGCATATTTAACATTCTCTTTGTCTGGTTAACCCAGCTTTCACAAAATGAGCACTACAATTTACTGAAAAATTACGCCTTATAAGAAACCTCAGGTTTAGATGGATCATTGATTGTCTTTAATTGAATACACCTTCAACAAGACATTTGTGAATGGTTTGTTAAAGATGTTTCAATAAGTTTTAGCTGCACTTCCTGTTGTGACCCCCAAGGGTCACCGGATTGTGGCGCTTTGAGTGGTTCAAATCAGTGAATCATTTGTGACTCAATGGATTTGTTTGATTCGGAGCTTCACAAGCTTCTGATCCTTAATAAGTTATTCAAAGTCCCTTAGTCTAAAGGGTCCCAAAGTCTGTAAAATCTTTGGTACGAAAGTTACACTCTATGCTCAAACGTGTCTAGGTGTTAGCAGGGTGCTAACAGCTTTAGTTAAGGTAGAGGGCTTTAACTTATACGTGTAGGTTTGCTTACAAGCTAGCTTTGGCTTACAAGCTAACTTGGGCTACACACAGGTCTGTGACGTGAGTGCTGCTATCAGGTTATCAGAAGTATCTGCTCACACGTTCTGTGGTCATGGGTCGCCAAGAGACCAGTGCCAGCCCACAACGGCATTCGAAAGGGAGCAGACTTTCGAGCCCCGCTGAGGGCACACACTGAGAACTCTAGCGTGGTCAGTCATGACTCACAAATCAGACAGCACATCACTCCACAGACAATGGTGACTTTCTAGTTAGCTAGGCTAGAATTTACACCACTAATTTGACGCAATTGTTTCATAAGAATGGTTTGACGCATCAATATGAATACGATGACGTAACGAATAATAATAAGGCCTTGATCGGTGACTGAGGAGGATCGCTCAGTCACCATTACAAACAATGTAGTGATATTTCTTCGTCACGCAGTTTAATTCATGCTGCTAATCTGAGATTTCTTCATCATGAAAAGACTTAGGCATTAAAGGCTGAAAGTAGTGTTTTCCTTCATCCACAATCAGGACCATTTATTCTGGTAGTTACCGTTTATACGTGCTGCTCTGGCATTTCTTCATCAGAAATAGTCTTACACTTGTTTAACGACTGAAAATATGATTTCTTAGATCATTTCAGGTTAGTTTCTTATCGTACGATTTAAACATGCATTCTAGCACTGGTAAACTGTCTGCTGTTCGCAGGAAGGTACACTTAAGCTCTAGTTTTGCTGATTTTGTCAGAAACTTGTATGTGCATTTATGATGTTAATACAATTTTATGGTACAACACATGATTGATTACTGGATCCATCTGCAAACAATTGTTTAAAATGATGCCCGCATCAATCTTCACCAATTTGTAGCGAATTAGCCCTTAAGGGAAATATTAATAATTATTCATAACTCATTATGATTAATTATGAATATTTTAATCATTTAAATAGATTAACTTTATGTTTCTACATTAATATTGCAATCAATCAATCAGTTCATTTGTGAACATTTAGTATTGATTATTACTTGATTCTAAGAAAAGGATATTTTTCATGGCTACAGAAAAAGTATTCTTCCTTTGTATTTACATAAGCGCTTAGAGCGCATAACCAGATCGATCATTTAAGGGACAATTTGTTTGCAGGCAGGGAGTCAGAACCAAACATATATTGTGCACAAAATGTAATATCTATAAATCACGAACGAGACATGAAACACATACATACACAAAAAATACATAGCAAGAGTTGTAGTGAAAGTGGTTATAAGAACCGGGCCAGTACAGATGGATGAAGTCTAAAGAGTCTAAAACCTTGAGAGAAACCATCGGTGACTACACGCCCCTTTGTCTGAACAAAGGGGTTTACAGTTTTACTCACTACACAGCAATTTGTTTTGCGTACGATACTTGCATATGGCTTGAGCCGTAGAAGACCGTCCAGGTGGAAAACGCAGGAGAAAGTTCGATGGTTTGGTCTGATGGGTTTTACCACGCATGATTCCTTCCGTGGTGAGTGAAGGAAGGACAGTGAACTTGCAGAGTCTCTTATGGTCGAAGAGGGTCCACATGAAATGTGGATGGCCGTGTTTGTGCCTCGGGTTTCTGGTCCCACACAGCACATGGCTCTGTGTATGGAGGCCCTCCCTGCTTGGAAGTGTAAGTCGTGAAGTGAGCATTAATTTGATAGGAGACATGACATATATGAGGTTACCTGAACTAGTAAGTTGTTAAGACAAAGACAAAAAAATGCAAAATACCATACAGAAGAAACATTTTACAAGACAGTTATGTGTTTACATACAATGTCCTGGGGTGCATGTTCATTTATAGATGGTTATCTATAATTTGAGGCAAAAGCGTGAGTTTTACAAGCTTTGTGTCTTTAACTCTGGACTTTTCATGTGGCCAAATTCTTTTGGGCTGTAAAACGTCTTATCAGATGGTTTCCAGGGTAACGGAGAATCTTTCTCTGTTGTGTTGGGGGAAGGTCTGTTACTCAGCACAAAGCATTCAAAACATATTTGTTAAATGTAACTGGCGATTGTGTGTTTGATTCGCCTGAGTCGCTACAAAGGTGTAATTTTAATGTTTTAAATTGTGTTATGTAGCTTGTTGCTAACTGAAGCTCTAATGCACCTGTTGCAACAACAGCTTTTTCTTTATGTTATAATAATTCACAGAATGTGCTTTCAGTTTTGTTTTGTGTTATTTTAGAGAGACTCTAGATAATTGTAGCTTACTGAAAATAAATAGTTTGCAGTTGATGGGCCATTTAACCAGCCATACATGTTGTCATAATGCTGCATCTACCACAGCCACCAGGGGTTGGTATGGCTTCCCCACCAGGGGTGAAGGGCTGGGTGTTTGCAGTTTACCTTGTAGAGTTTTCTTTGTTTGCCGGCAAGCCCGGGGAACTGATGAAATGATGGGAGTACAACGCTGGCCAACTTACAGTCCAAGTGATGTTTATTTAGACAGCTGTCGCTACACACGTGCTCAAAGTAAATTCCAAACAAAAATAAAGAAATAAACAAAATACTCAAATTAAACAACACAAAACATTAATACTTGTGCTAAGAACAGCAAACTAGGCATTAGGCCTCACCTCACAGCATAGCCATACAAGCTACAGCCCTTGGGCTGTCTCTGGCCCCTCTCCCTGAACCTACAAACACTCACCCTGCGTCCCAATTCGCATACTATCCATGCTAAATAGTATTCAAAAATAGAATTAGTATGTCCCAAATCGTAGTATGTTGAAAAGAGTATTCCAAAGATTCCCGGATGGTTTACTATTTCCGGTCCGAATTCACAGTATGGATCGATGGGCACTCTAACGGCTGATATTGCCCACAACCCATTGCGAGTTGGACGAGGATTCGATTAGAACTACAAACGCGGATAAAAAGCGTTAAAAAAAACTACAAACATGACGGATGTGCGAGTTCGACGGTTAAGTAGAGAAGTTTAGATAAAGGGGTTTGAGTGACCCTATCAATATTTAACCTGACAAAAATATATTTATTCAGTGTTGTCCATATTATATTTCACATGCAGCAGCATTGTGAACTTTTGTAATGACATGTTTGGCCATTAACTTTTAAATGCCTCATTATATTTAAACTGTAAACACATGAGGAGAGTCTCTGCATTAAAGACCCACAAATGGCAGATCAACGAGCGGCTACATTTATCTCCGATACGGCAAGAGATTCAACTGAATGTGGAGGATTTGAACTGTGACGAATCTGACGGTGAATGACAGGGCAGATAAACGGTGACGGGATGCACGTAACTAAGCGACAGAGTCCGTTAAAGATGGCGAAGTAGTATGTCCCGAAGCTTGCATACTTTTCTGCTACACACTCAAAAGTATATACTTTTTCTTCACAAAAAGAGTACATACTTTTAGGACGTAGTATAAGTAGGCGAATTGGGACGCAGCATCAGGCTTGTGTAAGCAAATTTCCCGCCAAACACTCATGGATCATACCATCTACGGGGGTCGACTCAGCTAACACCCCTAACACAAGAATAATGGTTTATACCAACAGTGCTATCACATTCACATTTAAACATAATTCAAATCATGAATATCATTGATCACACTATAAACAATGCTAAATAAAAAAAAATATAACAGTCCACAAAGTCTGGGTTCAATAGCTGCCCTCAGCTAAGCAACTCGGAATGAACCCAAGACTTTAAGACAAATCATAATCATGAAACTAATAAACAAAAATCATGAACATTATAAATCAAAACAACAATAATAATGTGAACGAATGTTCACGTGATGATGAGCCCTGTGTTCATCATCACACATGTTATAATGGATTGAATAATAGCTGTTACAAAACAAAAGATTCATAACAAAACAATAATGATAATTACGCCTCAGACATTCAAAAGTGTGAAACGATCGCTTAAGCCCCTTTTGCAAATACACGGATAATGCGACCCGGCACGCTTATATTTCAGCCTATATATCTCTATATTAATAACTATATATATATATATATATATATATATATATATATATATATATATATATATATATATATATATATATATATATATATATATTCTCAATTCTCAACACACACACACACACCACACTCACCTACATTTACATTTACATGTAATCATTTAGCAGACGCTAAGCGACTCACAAAAAAGGGGAGAGCAATAGAAGTAACGAAACAAACAAGGCCAACAACCTGTAAGAGCTGTAAGAAGTCTCAGTTAATTAGCACAGTACAGTTTTTTTTTTTTGGACAAACAAACAAAATTAATGGATAGTTAAGTGCTATTGTTTATTGGTCAGGTGCAATTAGAATGGATAAGATGTTTTAGAAGACATCTTAGAAGTCTCTTAAGATGTTTTTTTTTTTTTAAATGGCTACAGACTCGGCAGCACGAATTGAGATCGGCAGGTCATTCCACCAGGTGGGAACGGTCCAGGAAAATGTCCGTGAGAGTGATTTCATGCCTTTTTCTGATGGAACCACGAGGCATCGCTCACTCGCAGAACGCAAGCTTCTGGAGGGTGTGTAAGTTTGAACAAGCGAGTTTAGGTATATTGGTGCAGAGCCAGTGGTTATTTTGTAGGCGAGAACTAGTGCCTTGAATTTGATGCGAACAGCCATTGGCAACCAGTGCAGTCTGATGAAGAGGGGCGTAACATGAGCTCTCTTCGGCTCATTAAAGACCACTCTCACCGCTGCATTCTGGATCAGCTGCAAGGGTTTGATAGTGCATGCTGGAAGCCCAGCCAGAAGAGCATTACAATAGTCCAGTCTGGAGAGAACAAGAGCTTGAACCAGGAGTTGTGCAGCCTGTTCTGATAGGAAGGGTCTAATCTTTCTGATGTTGTATAAAGCAAATCTGCAGGACCGGGCTGTTGCAGTAATGTGGTCAGTGAAGTTTAACTGGTCATCAAATCACAACTCCAAGGTTCCTGGCTGTCCTGGATGGAGTTATGGTTGATGAACCAATCTGAATGGAGAAATTTTGATGAAGTGCTGGGTTGGTTGCGAAAACTGACTGTAGGATCATCTGGTTGAAATGATAAGTAGAGTTGAGTGTCATATGCATAGCAGTGATAGGAGAAGCCGTGTTTCTGAATGACAGAGCCTAATGATGACATGTAGATGGAGAAGAGAAGTGGTCCAAGCACTGAGCCCTGGGGAACCCCAGTAGCTAGATGATGTGACTTAGACACTTCACCTCTCCATGACACCCTGTGTAGGACCTACCAGAGAGGTAAGACCTGAACCACTGGAGAGCAGTTCCTGAGATCCCCGTCTTCTTAAGTGTTGACTGGAGGATCTGGTGGTTAACTGTGTCAAAAGCAGCAGACAGATCCAGCAGGATGAGCACTGAGCATTTGGAAGCTGCTTTTGCCAGTCTCAGTGCCTCACTTACCGAGAGCAAGGCCGTCTCAGTCGAATGGCCGCTTTTGAAGCTGGATTGGTTGTTGTCCAGGAGGTAGTTTAACCTACAGAATTATTAGGAACACCTGTTCAATTTCTCATTAATGCAGTTATCTAATCAACCAATCACATGGCCATTGCTTCAATGCATTTAGGGGTGTGGTCCTGGTCAAGACACTCCAAACTGAATGTCAGAATGGGAAAGGTGATTTAAGCAATTTTGAGTGTGGCATGGTTGTTGGTGCCAGACGGGATAGTTGAAGACTGTAAAAATGTTGCCTGGTCTGATGAGTCTCGATTTCTGTTGAGACATTCAGATGGTAGAGTCAGAATTTGGTGTAAACAGAATGAGAACATGGATCCATCATGCCTTGGTATCACCGTGCAGGCTGCTGTTGGTGGTGTAATGGTGTGGGAGATGTTTTCTTGGCACACTTTAGCACCCTTAGTGTCAAAATGGCATTGTTTATATGTATATTGTTTATTATTATATCACGGCCTACCTCAGCATTGTTTCTGACCATGTCCATCCCTTTATGACCACCATGTACCCATCCACATAATGCACCATGTCACCAAGCATGAATAATTTTAAATTGGTTTCTTGAACATGACAAGGAATTCACTGGACTAAAATGGCCCCCACAGTCACCAGATCTCAACCCAATAGAGTATCTTTGGGATGTGGTGGAACGGGAGCTTCGTGCCCTGGATGTGCATCCCACAAATCTACATCACTTGCAAGATGCTATCCTATCAATATGGGCCAACATTTGTAAAGAATCTTTTCAGCACCTTGTTGAATCAATGCCACGTAGAATTAAGGCAGTTCTGAAGGCTAAAGGGGATCAAACACAGTATTAGTATGGTGTTTCTAATAATCCTTTAGGTGATATATATATACAGTGCCTTGCGAAAGTATTCGGCCCCCTTGAGCTTCGCGACCTTTTGCCACATTTCGGGCTTCAAACATAATATGAAACTGTAATTCCCCCATTCTGGAACTACGACCGTCCGTTCCACACATCACCCCAAGTTGCAACCTATTGAAGTGATAGTGAGGAAGAAGAATACAACAAAGGAACAAACACAAAAGATAGAAAAATAGAAACAGAAACAAACAAAAACAAAACAACAAATAACTAATAACAAAGAACAAAGAACCCCAACCCATGTTATGTCCCCGCATACTATGTGTCATTTACATCTATGTGTATGCATTTACTATGAAACCCCAATCTTCTAAGAAAGTAAAACCTAATGAATCTTCACCAGTGCCTGGACTCATTCGGGCCCTGAATTCCTCCAGTTCCTGGCCAAAACAACAAACTAACATAAAAGTTGATGTTAAAGATTTCCTATCCCTCGGGGTTGTGAATCAGTAAGCAGGTGTAATTGTTCATGAGGTTGTGTTCTGTTATAGTATAGTGTAAAATCTCCTATTTCACTCTATAGCTCCCAGTCTCTGTGGTATGGTTAGAAATAACCAGTCTAGCAGATTTGTTACTTTTCCTCCTAGTAACACATTTTATGAGTTGTATCACTAACAGAAATACAAAAACTCCAACCATAATCAGAAGTATCCATTCTGACCATGATAAATTCCCTGGAATTTGTGATAATTTCTTCTCAGACAACAATTTAGCTACTCCATTTGCTATGATAACATGACCCATTGCTTGAATTCCCTCTTCTTGAGCTGCTTTAACACTTTCCTTAACTCTTTTAACCATTTCAAAGAGTTCATAATTCCTTTCCTCTACTAAATCATTATTCCACCACTGTGGATCTAAATGCAACAATTGCACATGTGGAACGTGAATTCCACCTAAATGAAGAGGATATAGAATCTCAACGCAAAACGGATCAGGAGGAATTGGACACACCTTCCCTCCATATATCATATTCTCACTTATTCCATCATGTAATATACACCACTGTGCTTCCGACACTTGCCATGCACCTGTGGCTTGATCTAAAGGAACTATCTCCCAGACTGCAGATCCATTCAGGGATAGACTAAACATCGTAGAACATGAACAAATTACCCACTCATGTTCCTCGACACAACAGTCTATGGTAGAAATCATTGGTGTTTCACCTTCAGCCCAATATCCATTTCTCCCTAACCGAATCACAGAATCTCCTTGTCTAATACCCATTGATTGGAATTGTCTAACTGTCATTATATTGCGCTGTCCATATTGAGGCCATATCATAAATAAAGGTAGTGTGCCAGAACCTGACAAAGAATCTTCATCAATAGCGATTTTGACTAACGGAATATGTTTAGCAGAAGTCAAATTAAGTTGATTACCGAAAACCACCAACAAAGATTCCGCTATTCGTTCAGGAACTTTACCCATTCTAATAACTTGAACATCCTCAACCATTTGATCCTTTAAATTCTGAGCTAAAAATAAACAAGCTGCACAATGTGTCTCAAAATTAGATGATTGTACTAATGCATCTGCCAATTCCTTTGCTGCATCATTAAGATGTTGACCCGCTGCTATGATATGTAAAGAACCTTTAAGAGCCTCAGTGAGTCCTTTTCCTGTCATTCTTCCCACCCACTGAGTGTATTCACTTAACTGATTCATTTGAGCAGTATTACTTATTGAATTGACCGATCCAAATACCCCCGCTACGTCTCCCCATATACTCCGAGGTTTACGACTTCGACTATTCAATGGGTCTTTAGAGGTATAATATTTTATTTCTTTTTCCAACCATTTCCTTATTTGTGTGAAATTTCCACAATATGACTGGTCAAAAACAGTAAGAAGGGATATCAAATTATAATTGATACGTTGTCGCACCATGTGAGCTTCATTTATTAAGGTTTTGGTTTCTTTTGCTAACAAGATACCATGCACTGGCGCAATAGTTGTAGTTGGGCATGTTTTAGCTTTGTTTGTCTTTTCAGCAGAAAGATAAAAACACTGTCCAATTTCTCCAGTTTCTAGTTCAGTCTCACAATATTCATTCTCATCCTCTGAATGCCATACTCTTACATAATTTCCCTTGAATCTTGTCGTTCTCGAGGCAGTATCCCTCAGGAATCCCTCGCATGGTAACACTATGGGATAAATACACCCTAGAGCTAATGAATCCCATATTGTAAGCATGTGAGTACGATTCAAAATAAAGTTAATTTCCACATCAGTAGAGGTTATGAGGTCTAACCCCACAATTTCACATTGTTCTCTTGAACAAATTTCTCGTCTTTGACCACTACTAGAATATCCACCGTCGTTCACTGGCCAGATTACTCTACTGTGGTAACATTGATGGTGATAGTTACATCCACCATAGATGTTCTCACGATATTTAGCAAGATCTTTATCATTACTTGGCACCCAATCCCATAATCCCCATTTGGAAATAAAGGGTAAAGTGAAATGTTGGCCAGATTTCAGAGTTGCATTCCGAGTGACTCCTTGAACTCGAGGAGTCCATAAAGCTTGGCTTTCTTGGTAAATGCCAAGTAAAATTAAAAACAAGCATACCATCATCGTTGGGTATCGAGAATAACTTGCAACCATCTCTAATCAATGTCAATGGGAATGATCCCTGAAATGGAAGCAGAAAAATAAATTAAACATCATTCCTTTGTTACCCAATCTTTAAAGGTAATGGATGAACATTTCTCAATTTCAGGCCATAAACCTTCACTATCATTTTGTTCATTCACTAAACAAGGTTTAACTTGTGACCAGTGATACCATCTATCTGTCCCTACACCCTTCCCTTTAAGGCAAACACTCGTATCTGTTGTTAAGAGTATCTCATATGGTCCCTCCCATCTAGGTTCTAAACCTTTCCTAGCAATGCGTTTGACCATAACAAAACTGCCTAATTCGGGAATGTGTGGAATGTCAGTAGTGGTGTGTTTTTCATCCCATTGCTTCTGAGCCTCTCGCACTTTCTTGTTATTGTCTTTGGTAGCTTTGTCCAGCATGGTGAGATAGCGTCGTAACTTCTCCTGGAACAAAGTTGAATCTCCTCCTGTTCCCGCGGGAGGCGGCGCATCAGGTGGTAGAACCATTGCTCTTCCAGTCATCAGTTCAAAAGGGGTCAGTCCTGTTACTCTGTTTGGAGTCGCTCTTAAGTTCCACAAGATGGCAGGCAATAACTTGTGCCAACCTTGGCCAGTCTGCAGAATGGCTTTGGTAAGTGACGTTTTTAACGATCTGTTCATTCGTTCTACAAATCCCGAACTTTCAGGCCTGTACGGTATGTGGAACTTCTGTTTGATCCCCATCAGTTTCATTGCTTCCTTCATCAGTTTTCCAGTGAAGTGAGTTCCATTGTCCGAATCAATTTCATATGGAAGACCCCATCGAGGAAAAACTTCTTCCACCATTACTCGTGCTGTTGCTTCAGCAGTGCAAGTTTTCGTAGGGAATACTTCCACCCACCTAGTAAATCTGTCTATGATTACTAGAATGTATTGGTACCCTCCACTGGGAGACAAAGGTCCTGTGAAATCGATTTGGATATTTGTCCATGGGCCTGTGGGTCTTGGTGCATGTGACATTCGCACCTTTACAGGTTTTCCCACATTTGCTTTCATGCAGATCAAGCATCTCCTGCAATAATCATCAATGTCTCTCATCATTCGTGGCCACCACCACGTCTCGCTGATTTGAGCTTTCATTGCTTTTGCTCCAGCATGCACCTTTCCATGATACAGCTGCATTAGTTCTCTTCTTGTTCCGACAGGCATCACCACTTGTCCCGTTGGAATCCTCCAGATACTCTGATCATCTTCTTTTGCTCCTGATTTTATCCATTGTTCTTTCTCTTCATCTGTCTCTGTTTGATATGACAAAAGATGGAGCTCAGGATTGTCTTTCCTGTTTTCCTTAACCAAGGTAACAGGAGTAAGGGAAAGTAGCGCTGCTTCTCTGGCTGCTGCATCGGCTGCAGAATTTCCTTGGCTTTCCTTGGACTTGTCAGATTGATGTGATTTCACTTTGACCACGGCTGCTTCTCTTGGTAAGTGGCATGCTGCAATCAAGCGACGAATTATGGAAGCATGTTGTATTTCGCTCCCACTGCTAGTGATTAGTCCACGTCTTTTCCATAGGGCAAGGTAGTCATGAACCACGCCAAAAGCATAACGACTATCTGTATAGATGTTAACTCGATCTCCTTCCGATAGTTCAAGAGCTTCTGTAAGTGCTATGAGTTCAGCTGCTTGTGCTGAAAACTGTCCAGAAATAGCTCCTTTCTTTACAACAGTTCCATCAGCTTCCACAACCGCCCATCCAGTATGTCGCTTTCCATTGACGTAGTAACTGGATCCATCGACCCATAACTCCTTGTCTGGATTTTCAAGAGGAATTGGATTAACTGGACCATGGCTTTCTTCTTGCACTTGTTTTTCACATTCATGTGGTATTCCCTCATGTGGTTCCAGCATCATTGTTGCAGGGTTAAGGGATGTGTCTCTGATTATTTCCACTCTCAAATCCTTGTTCAACAAAGTTGCTTCCCATTTTGCTCTCCTCGTATCAGTGATAGTCTTGATGTTTGTGTTGTTCAACAACGTCACTATACTGTGCTGAGTATGCAATATGATAGTTTGTGCTCCTATCAGATTTTCCACAGCATCCACTGCCCATGTGGCACCATCGAGGGCTTGTATACATCGTGGTTGACCTATCATGGTGACAGGAATTTTTGTGGAAAAGTATCCAACTGGTTTGTACCGATCACCTGGTTTTTGACACAGTATTGCTGAGTAGGTTTCATCTCCTACCTTGGTCCACAAATGAAATGGCAACCTGCCATCAGGAAGTCCCAAAGCTGGGGCTGAAATCAGTTTCTCTTTCATAGAAGTAAATGCTTCCTCAGCTTCTGTTGTCCAGAGTATCTGTTCAACTCCAGGCTTTCCTCCTTTGTACAGGTCAATGAGAGGGCTTGTGATGCTGGCAAAATCAGGTATATACTGCCGGCAATAGTTAAAAAGTCCCATCACTTTCCGCATTCCTGTAACTGTTTGAGGTTTTGGAAGTTGCCGTAATGCCTCTACTCGCTCTGTTGTCATCCTCCTTCCCTCGACAGATATTTCTTGGCCTAAATAGATAACCTTGGATTTGGCCAGCTGTGCTTTGTCAGGGTTGACTTTAAATCCTCCTTTCCTTAGAGCTTGTAGTACAATGTTCAGAGCTGATACATGACTGTTTTCCTCTGGGCTTGCAATCAACAAGTCATCAACATATTGAAGGCAGACACTTCCTGAGCTCTCAATTTCAGCTTTTTGTTCCGTTAAGAACTGGTCCAGAGCTCTATGAAATACAACTGGAGATAAATTAAGACCTTGTGGGAGTCTTTTCCAAACATACTGTTTTGCACCCACAGTGAAGGCCAATTTCTCTTGAGATCTTTCATCAATAGGTATAGACCAGAAAGCTGACAGCACATCTAGTACTGTAAAAATCCTTGCATTTCCTGGAATATCATTCAGAATGGTAGCAGGATTAGCCACAATTGGGTGTGGTTTTGGTGTTACACTGTTAAGTCTTGTATAGTCAATGGTTAATCTCCATGAATTATCAGATTTCTTGACAGGCCAGACAGGGCTGTTGGTGGTAGATGAAGTTTGTCTGACGATCCCTTCAGCTTCCAAGTCTGCCACAATCTTTTCCACGGCTTGTCTTGCTTCAGGTCGAATGGGATATTGTTTATGAGGGGCATGTATTGGTCCCTCAATAACAATGGGATCAATGTTGGCTTTTCCACAATCCAATTTGTGTTTAGCCCAAACATCTGGATATAAGCTACACAGAAGACCCCACACACCTTCTTTTCCCCAGTCTCTGATGATGGGTTTTGCTGCACCAACAGAACTTATACTACATGTGCGATCTTCATGTGGTATTATTCCAGCTGTTGTACCAATTTGGCGACTGTCAGTGAATATGATCATGTTCAACAATGGTAGAATGTCCATGCCAATAAGACTTCCTTGTGAATTAGGTCCCACCCATAAAGATGTCCATAAGACTTCATCTTCATGTATTTGCAAAGGAACTGGTATACTTTTGCGAAACGTTGTTATTTCTCCTCCAACTCCTTCAACTTCCATAGTTTCATGTGTCGTTGGTAAGTTCAGATCAGTTAAAGAAATAGATGCTCCCGTGTCTAAAAGACAATCACATGGGTGGCCCCCTATTAGTGCAGGAATGAAAAGTCGATTGTCACTTTTCTTGTTCATACAGGAGGCCGCTGATTCCTATTGCGGACGCATAATTCCCTCAATAAGATGGCGAACTTGCTCTTCAGTCCACATCTTTCCTTGAGGTGTTTCATCCTTGTTTTTCAGATTGGCTTGTCTAAATGACGGACCTTTTCCTTCTGCTCCTCCTCCTTTAGCCCAACAGTCTCTTCTGAAGTGTCCAGGCTTTCGACAATTGCTACAAACTGTGAACTTTGAAGACTGAAGTGATGCCACTCCTTTTCGATTTGACTTGTTTCCTTCATCCTTGTTTGATCTCATAGCCATCTCTAGACGACCAGCCCATTGCATAATTTGGTCAAATGTTTCTCCTGGATTGACTCCAAGTGACAAAGCTTGTTGGTATTTTGTGCTAAAGCCATCCACGAGCGTGTCAGTAAACTGTACATCATCTCTGTCTGGATCTTTCTTAGCACAGAGTGCCCATCTTTCATAAGCATTCCATTTGCGCAAGGCGTATTCATCTGGAGATTCATCATCTTTTTGTTTAATCAATGTCACCGACGTGAAAGGAATTTTACCACTGCCCAAGATCTCTTGGATTTCTTTTCGGAACACATCTAAGGCTTGCCAAAGACCCAGGGGTCGTCCCTGGCCATCCACCCACAAGTCTATCCATTGGGCTGTTGTTATCGACGCTGGCAAGCGTTCCCATCTGTCTCTTGGGATTTTAGCTTTCACAATGGTGTGTATGTCTCTTAGTGTCATTTGATGTGCCTCAATCAAGGAATCTAATTCTCTCCAAAACTCGGTGTTTGGATCTTGTCTCTTCAATGGAGGCAAGGCGGTGAGAATGGCTTGACGTTCTCCTGGTGTGAATGGTCTCTCTTCTGTCATCATTTCTGATTGTAATTCTTCCTTTTTAACAGCAAGTGGAGAAAATTCAGGACCAACTTTATCAATTGTGATCATGTCGTCATCTCTTGTCTCTTCACCCCAATCCGATCCATAGTTGCGTACTGGCGTACATCGCAGCATGTCTCTGTTTGGCTGAGTTGATTTGGATCTGGTAATTATTGGAGCTGCTTGTGCAGATGCTATATACATTTTGTCAACTGGGACTCTATTTGAGCTTGAAGCTTGTGGCTGTATCAGAGGGTTGGAATAACTTGTACATTGTTCAGGCAAAGTCGGATAAATTGGCTTGTAAGGAGGCGGCACTACGGTTGTTACCGATTTTGCTGATGTTTCTGAATATTTCCTTTCAGCTTCAGCTATTATCTCTTTCCAATCTGGATCAAATGAATCATCACTGGTGATGTGTTCTTTTTCTGAACATGTGATAGACATGATTTTGCTCAGCTTGTTATATGCTTCAACTTGAGGCTTCATTGCTTCAGCAAGTGGAACTGGACAACCATCAATGCTGCAACAAACTCCACCTTGTTTCACAATCCAATTAGCTGCCATTATTGGAAAAACGTTTAACTTGATAGAGTCTTTTTGTTTTTCGAACCAGCTTAACTGCTCATCCATAGATGCGTTAATATCAAGTCCTTTCTTTAAAAACTTTGTTTGCTTCTTGTTTTTCTTTTCCAGATACCATGCAGAAATTATTCTGCTGTTACAGCCTTCTGCCATTTTCAAATTATTGGTCACTCTGTCTGTGCTTAAAACAGCAGGCTATGTCTGTGTGTGTGTGTGTGTGTGTGTGTGTGTGTGTGTGTGTGTGTGTGTGTGTGTGTGCGTGTGTGTGTGTGTGTGTGTGTGTGTGTGTGTGTGTGTGTGTGTGTGTGTGTGTGAGAGCTGATTTCCAAGGGAGGGGGCTACCTGGTTCTTTCTCCCTTTTCTTCCTTTCCCTAAGCTATGTGTGTGTCTATAGGATGAATTCTGAAGGGAGGGGCTGCCCTGCTCTCTCCCTATCCCTCCTAATAACTCAAGAACAAAAGAAAAGAGGGTCAAAATTTAAATAAAAGTTTCTCTTATAATTTCAATTGTTTTTCTTTCTTTTTTTTTAGTTTAACTCAGGACAATTTCTTCCTTTTGATTTAGTTTCTTTATTCAGTTGAACTCAGATCTATTTATCCTCCTCAAATATTGAACAGCTTCATTGTCAAGATCAGAATGCCCGCAATTTTAGCTACTCCAGCGTATTTAAACGTTTTAGGATTCTTATTTACAGGACTTACTTAAAGTCCAGATCCGCCACTTTAAATCGCTTAAATCAAACCCAGCTTAACACCTTCCCCGCCTGTCTGTAACAGCACGGATCTTCAGTGTGTGAAATATTTTAGACTCTACAGCCAGTGCAAAATCGCCACATTCCACCACCTCACAGTCATGTCAAGCTAATTGCTAAATCGCCTTATGGCTTATTCTCCCAAAAATTTGACTAAATGGTCTTCTTTACCAAAGATCCACTTTTACCCCAGCTTCATTCAAATATTTTTTTGGAGGTCCACTGATCTGAGCAACTTAAATAATTCCAATCAAATTAAATATTATTTTGTTTCAAATTTTTTACTATGTCTGACACATATCCATTGGCAACACAACTGGTATTTATAATAACACAGTTCTTTTAGCAGTCTCAGTCAATGTCTCTAATCATCAGGCAGACTCATCTTAGAAAGGAAAAAAAAAGTCTTACCAGATAGACTGAGACAAACGGCTGAAGATGCAATCCTGTTACCGTGACGCCAAAATGTAGACCTAGACTTTTGTCTCTTTTCCCCCGTTGTTTAATTCACGGGACCAGACACCAGTTGTTTTGTCAAGAGATCTCTTTTATTTAATATGTTAGTCAGACATAGGAGAGAACGTTTCTGGAGTGATGTTATACGCAGCTTCTCTGTCGTACTCCAACGTCCATTCTCTGCTCTTCATACAAAGGGCTTGTGGTTTTGTGCACCCCAAAGAACATATGGTTTCCATTAAATGAAATGTATAGCGAATTGTTAAGTCAACATATGCACTGAAACTTACACACACTCATCCTGTCCATAACTCCCCTGTGTACATGCACCCGGCCCCCACTCTCATACATGGAACCGAACACACATGTGCATACAGTGTCTAGCTCTCTCTCATGTCTTCTCTAACATACATATATTCAAGCATACAATGGTTATAAATGATTATAAAAAAATAATAATAATACAAAATGATAACTGATTATGAATACTAATACAAAGTAATATTGACTAGTAAAATTTGGTCTACAAAGTGGGACACAATGATGAAGTGGAACGAAATTTATTGGATATTTCAAACTTTTTTAACAAATCAAAAACTGACGAATTGGGCGTGCAAAATTATTTCGGCCCCCTTAAGTTCATACTTTGTAGCGCCACCTTTTGCTGCAATTACAGCTGTAAATCGCTTGGGGTATGTCGCTATCAGTTTTGCACATCGAGAGACTGAAATTTTTGCCCATTCCTCCTTGCAGAACAGCTCGAGCTCAGTGAGGTTGGATGGAGAGCGTTTGTGAACAGCAGTTTTCAGTTCTTTCCACAGATTCTCGATTGGATTCAGGTCTGGACTTTGACTTGGCCATTCTAACACCTAGATATGTTTATTTTTTAACCATTCCATTGTAGATTATGCTTTATGTTTTGGATCATTGTCTTGATGGAAGACAAATATCCATCCTAGTCTCAGGTCTTTGCAGACTCCATCAGGTTTTCTTCCAGAATGGTCCTGTATTTGGCTCCATCCATCTTCCCATCAATTTTAACCATCTTCCCTGTCCCTGCTGAAGAAAAGCAGGCCCAAACCATGATGCTGCCACCACCATGTTTGACAGTGGGGATGGTGTGTTCAGGGTGATGAGCTGTGTTGCTTTTACACCAAACATAACTTAAAGTTAAATTTTGGTTTCATCTGACCAGAGCACCTTCTTCCACATGTTTGGTGTGTCTTCCAGGTGGCTTGTGGCAAACTTTAAACAACACTTTTTATGGATATCTTTAAGAAATGGCTTTCTTCTTGCCACTCTTCCATAAAGGCCAGATTTGTGCAGTATACGACTGATTGTTGTCCTATGGACAGAGTCTCCCACCTCAGCTGTAGATCTCTGCAGTTCATCCAGAATTATCATGGGCCTCTTGGCTGCATCTCTGATCAGTCTTCTCCTTGTATGAGCTGAAAGTTTAGAGGGACGGTCAGGTCTTGGTAGATTTGCAGTGGTCTGATACTCCTTCCATTTCAACATTATCGCTTGCACAGTGCTCCTTGGGATGTTTAAAGCTTGGGAAATCTTTTTGTATCCAAATTTGGCTTTAAACTTCTCCACAACAGTATCTCGGACCTGCCTGGTGTGTTCCTAGTTCTTAATGATGCTCTTTGCGCTTTAAACAGACCTCTGAGACTATCACAGTGCAGGTGCATTGATACGGAGACTTGATTACACACAGGTGGATTCTATTTATCATCATTAGTCATTTAGGTCAACATTGGATCATTCAGAGATCCTCACTGACCTTCTGGAGAGAGTTTGCTGCACTGAAAGTAAAGGGGCCGAATAATTTTGCACGCCAAATTTGTCAGTTATTGATTTGTTAAAAAAGTTTGAAATATCCAATACATTTCGTTCCACTTCATGATTGTGTCCCACTTGTTGTTGATTCTTCACAAAAAATTACAGTTTCATATCATTATCTTTGAAGCCTGAAATGTGGACTCACATGCCCATTATTTTAGTTTCTCCTAAATCGGCATGTTTGGAGCTACTTTTATATATATATATATATATATATGCGGGTGCATTATATATAATGCGGGTGTGTACGCATTAATTTATAATTTATTAAACCGCAAATTTCAAGAATTAGCCCAGA
Source organism: Pseudorasbora parva (assembly GCF_024679245.1). Classification (NCBI taxonomy): domain Eukaryota; kingdom Metazoa; phylum Chordata; class Actinopteri; order Cypriniformes; family Gobionidae; genus Pseudorasbora; species Pseudorasbora parva. The sequence continues at coordinate 34,776,938 of NC_090175.1, forward strand.
ATTATATATATATATATATATATATATATATATATATATATATATATATATATATATATATAAAATAAATATAATTCTGGGCCCTCTTGAGGATGGTCCAATAGGGTCTGGTACACATAATACACATGCACAAGATGCACTGTCAGCCGCGCATGCGCACTAGACAAGATGCACTGTCAGCCGCGCTGCCCGCACATGCGCACTAGACAAGATGCACTGTCAGATGCGCATTTACACTTCCACTCAAAAGTTGCTTATCAGTAAGAATTCAGTTTATTTGATTTTACATTTTTATGCTTATCAAGGCAGAGTAAAAAGAAAGTATTGCAATTCAAAATAAGTATTGTATTGTAATATATCTTAAATATGTATTCTGTAAAAAATAAGAACAAACAGAATTTATTCAGTATTAAATTGTTTAGAAAAAAAAAAACATTTACGAGCAAATTTTAACAAATGAACACATTCTTACAAACATGAATTTTGAACATGGAAAAAATTGCTTTTCAAATTGCAAAAACAGTTGAAGTGTATTTGAAAGTATACTTTTTGAATTGCAATTATTTCACTATTTTATTTCACATTTTTATGTATTTTTTGTTCAAATAAATACAGCCTTCATGATCGTAAGAAACTTTTAAAACATTAAAAAAGTGTATATATATATATATATATATATATATATATATATATATATATATATATATATATATATATATATATATATATATATATTATAATGAATTAAGTCATAGCTTAACAAGTCAGTCACATTAATAATGCTACTGTCACATTAACACAATGTTAATATACTTCCAAAGACACCAGACATTTTTTTAAATCAACAGCAGTTGGTGGTTGAGTTTTGTAAATGATTATACTTAGATTTGTAAAAAAATAAAATATATATGTACGCGCACAGTAGAATGGAAAAAAAGAAAAGAAACGGACAACGTGTTTAATTTTTTATATTTTGTGTGCGACAAAAGACTGGGTGTTCACCACATTTTCTTCAAATATATGCAAGTCCTAGCCTGACGTGGTCATACTCAATTCTAGCCAGAATATGAGTCTGAAACTGCTCCATTAGGCTGTGATTATGGGGCGTGTTTCAACCGAACCAGGAAAGACCTCAATTGGATAGACCTACAACCAATCAGAGCAACGAAGCGACGCATTGTCAAATGTCAACATAGTTCAACTGCACTGTGTTGCCAAGTCCACGTTTTTTCCCCCGCAGGTTGTTTTCTATGTCCGCGGGTTGAAGCGACTATTATGTGACCCATGAGTGCGAATTTTAGCAGACAACCTTGCCAAAATAACACACATTTTACCCCCCAAATGCCATTTTATAAAAAAAATTAAATAATTTAATGATACACAGAGTACTTACCCAAAATGATCATCATTTCTGAGAGAAATTGTGAAGGTGAATGCATATACAAACAAGCTCTCCGTTTATGATTCAAAAAAATATAATCCAAGCCCCTTTGATGACGTGCATGATTATGTTTTTTGTTGATCATCTGTCCATCATAGTCTAAAGCCCGCCCTGATGATTTCATTGGTCCGAACAGTTTCTGTTCGGGGATAATTACTCCTCTATGGAGCAAGGCCAGACCGAACTGCCTGACAAATTGTGTGGGCGGGGCTAAGTTCGGCTGGCATCCAGGCTATCCAAGTCCGGCATAAATGTAAAAACACACCGGTGACTACAAGATCGTCCTCAATACGGTCTGCACTGCAGTACTGTTCCAAGGCCTCAGTGCCTTCTTCATCCTCCATGCACAGTATACGAGGAAGCTGAATTGAGCCAAGAAGATCACCAGAGTTCTCCAAGCACCACTAACTGTTAATCTTAAGATTCGTCATAATACACACCTAAGAAAAGAAACAAATGCAAAAGAGGATAATTAAGAATTTCCTGAACAATAATAGTTGCAACTCCTCTAATAAAACCTACTTTTCATGGAGGTAATCACTTCCGCAAGTGAGCCTCCATTGCATTTCTTCCAAGAATAGTTTTACTGCAAGTAGGGCAATGATAGTGGTAAAAATGAGAAGTTATTTGACAAAGATTAAATACACATTATGTCCAACTTCCAGACTGTTAGTAATTGAGAGGGTGTTCAAGACATTTCTTTTTTAAAATTTAACATTCAAGGTGTTTATAAATGTTTACACGCTACCTTTTTTCTGTTCAGGGGAAGAAGATAAACACAAACATTTTGAATGCTGGATAAAAAAGAAATGGATTATACACAAACAATGAGTTTGATAATGTGTGTGAGAGAGTTGATACACTGCAAATAAATGCTCTTCTTACTTAGTTTTCTTTTTTTTTTTTTTTTTTTCTTGTCAAAATATTTAAAAGATTCTTACTTGAAGAAACATTTACTAGTCAAGTAAAACTTGTTGTCCTGTTTTGGGGAAAAATAACTCAAAATTAAGAGAGCTTTTGCTTAACATAAACAAAATCTGCCAATGGGGTAAGAAAATTAATCTTAATTCAAACAGAAAACGTCCCCAGTTACGAATGTAACCTTAGTTCCCTGAGAACAGGGAACGAGACGCTGCGTCAGCTGACGCTACAGGGAACGCCTTCAGCATGACAGGTGTCTGAAATCGCTATCAAATCACAATCCTACTGACCGTCGGCAGCTGGTGATGTCATCACCGTGCGACCAGGAAGTATAAAAGGGCACCGTGCCAACATGACAACATCCGCTTCGTCTGAAGGGACTGTGGGCAGGCACACCTTGAAGCATGGCCATGTGACGCAGCGTCTCGTTCCCTGTTCTCAGGGAACTAAGGTTACATACGTAACTGGTGACGTTCCCTTTCGAAAGGGAACTCACGCTGCGTCAGCTGACGCTACGGGGAACGATATACCCACGCTGCCATGCTGAGGGGAGTGCACGCCCCTTACTGGCAGTGAGAACAGCCTGGACGAGTGTTCGTGGGAAGTCTGAACCACTCCCCCTCTAGCCACACAGGCTGCCAGTGACATCATTCCCTACGGTCATAGCCCAAGCTATATGCCTAGAGAACCTAAACAAGTTTTAACTGAGGTTTCCTACTCTCGGCTTGCTCGAGGGCCTGGGACCTACTACTTCGAAGGAAGGAGTCCCTTAAGGGAATGTGGGTAGGGGACCCGAGGGCGCCCCAGCCTGTCACTTTATTCAGGAAAACCTTCACCGAACGCCATCAGGGAGGCCTCACCTGGCATCACTTCTGTGGGACACCCCAGCTTGGCCAACCCTGTCTGTCGAAACAGAGCCTCCGGACATCGCTCTTACTCATGAGCATCCAGACTGAGGGACTGCAAACTGGCAATGTCCTCCTCAGACCGGAACTCGGAGACGGGAATCCTGGAGAGCAGTACTCAGCTTAGTGCTTCTTACCCTTGCCATCGAGGGGAGTCTCTTCTGCTCGATCCTAGGATCTACTGAACACATTTATTACAGGGGTGCTCAGGAGGCCTAAAAAAGACCTATGGACTGATCTACCCGGGAGGCCCGAGGGGGGCCTGCCCGTCTGATCAGACTCAAGCGGCCGTAAGCTCGCAGACGACCCTCAATGAGGGGAGCTCTTAAGCCAGCTTGGTAGGTAACCCATGCTGTAGGCTAGCCAGTCCCTGTCCTGAAGGGACTGCGCAGCAGAAACGGAGTCTCGTTGTGCTAGGGCATGAGCCCGCCCTTGAGTTATACCGGCCCAGGCCGGAACCCACCGGCGGGCAGCCGCTAGCTGTCAGCCCAAAGCCAGTTTTACGTTCCCGCTCCAGGGAACCGTTTCCCCTCCAGGGAGGCCATGAGGCGCCTCCACCCGGCACCGTTAGTGTTAGCTGTTAGCTGTTAGCTGTTAAGAGCCGCAGGAAGGTGGCTTTACTGGTTCCTCAGGGGGCTCATGAGGCTATAACGCCAGAAGCCACCCATGCTAATGGCTAGCTTGTCACCGAGACCTTCGGTCCGGGAATCCTTTCCCAAAAAGGCCCAAAAAGGCCTGACAGCATAATACACTGGCCTAGCGAGCATCCCAGCTCGGGGCTCGCCCTCAGGCGGCCTGCAGGCAGGTGGCTTTACTGGTTCCTCAGGGGGATCATGAGGCTATAACGCCAGAAGCCACCCATGCTAATAGCTAGCTTGTCACTGAGACCTGGTCCGGGAATCCCTTCCCAAAAAGGCCCAAAAAGGCCTGACAGCATAATACACTGGCCTACCGAGAGTCCCAGCTCGGGGGCTCACCCTCAGGCGGCCTAAAGCGGCCTACTTCCTGCCAGCCAACGTGCAAACTGTCGGGAGCTGTTGTGTTCCCGGGGCTCGCCTTCAGGGAGGCCTGTTTGATGCCTACGTACAGTCCGGTCTTTTTAGGGCGGCCTGGAGAGGCCTATTGCCGAATGGCAGTTCCCTATTAGATTGGTGACAGACGGTGCTTATCCGATGGCAAATCCCACCAGAAACCCCGCAGGGCCGGGAAACGACCATAGGATGGCCTGAAGCGGCCCGTCCCTGATAGCAGACCATGCTAGCCACCTGGCTAGCACCCACGCACACTGTTGCAAGACCTGGGAACCGGGGCTCACCCTACAGGAGGCCTAAAGCGGCCTAGATCCTGTCAACCAATGGTCGGAACCCTAGGTGCTGAAACTCAGCGAGCCCTCAAAAGTCGGGCTGACAGTGGCTGTCTGCTGGCTGACGAGGACTGGATATCCAGTCACTACGTGGGGACTCATCCCCAGGGAGGCCGTAAGGGGCCTACTTATGACGAGGTCCTGCTGCAGCCAACATCGCTGGGGAGAGCCCTCCCCGGCTCACATGGGCCACGATGTCGGAACTCACCCGCAGGGAGGCCTACTGAGGCCTACCACCACACCCAGAGTTAACTGCCCGGACTGCCTCTTCTGGCGTCTCCCGCCAGCCAGCCTTCTATAGTCGGTCCGCCCCAGCGGCCCATAGAAGCCTTCTGCGACGGCGCATTCTCTCAGGCAGCGCCTACCAGCGTGGACCTAAAACACAATGCCCACAGCAGTGCACTCAGCATAAAACGCCTTGAACCCTCTAAAGCGAGGGGAGTACAACTTACGCCACCTGCCTCCAGGGCGGCCGTCTGGTCGTCCAGCGGTCCGCCGTCCGCGCAAGGGCGTCAGCCGTGACAGTGTTTCGGCTCCAGGGGAGCATCCTACCAACCCATGCTTTCCGAAGGTTGCGAAGTACAGCTCGACCCGAGCCCTAAAAGGTGAAGCAGAAGACACAGAGAAAAAAGTGAAAGATATTGAAGACACACAACCGGCCATCTCCTGAACCAAGCCGGGGGGACGCCCAGAAGTGGCGGCCGCACTAGCTCTGGGGGGCGGGGCTAGCAAAACCAGTCTAACTGCGCACCGCGAAGAGACGCCTACCCCGTCCCCACGACCACTGGCTGAGTCGCGATTCATTCTGCTATACACCTTTTTGCATTAATAACAACCCCCAAATGCAGAAGGGGGGTGGGCATTGGCCGGACGACCCTAACTGCGGGGAGGCCGGATAGGGATACAAAGCTCCTGTGGGACTACCGATAGGAGCCCGGGGCAACTGCCAGGGCGATATGCCACCGCAAGACGCCACCGCCATCCCATCAATAGCCTAGGCCAACCTGATGCACTAACATCGGTCTGATAATCCCACAAACAACGGCCCTAAAAAGGACTGGGACAGACCTTACTGTAGTTCATGCACTAGCCTAACCTCACATATTCATCTAGATATTTTACTAGCAGAGGTGCCAACGCTACCCAGAGGTGGCTACAGCTAAAAAAGTTCACCAGGAGAACATACATCAGTTTATATCACCGCTACATGCCCGCGGCATGTGCGGTGGCCTCTACTGCTCATATTACACATATCCAGAAGAGAAAACAGCCTTATAAACAACTGTTGCTACACTAGCAAACATACAGCCTACATAAACACACTGTTTATACAAACATCGTTCTAGCCACCTTTACCGGGGAACTACAGGCCCACTTCTCCAACTGTTACACTTTTCTTCTTCTTTTGTAGACAAAATATCCCTCAGGGAAGCATAGAATCCAAACATACGGCATTGAAAAGAAGAATGTTTGCCCTAAAAGGGGACTCACCCGCTGTCTTCAGTGCCTCATTGCTTCATGTAACATGCATCCTTCGGCGCACTAACCTGAGGGTGGGGCGCTTTATTCTCAAATGTAAAGCCGAGGAGGCGGCCGCGAAATCCCGCTTTTCCCAGAGACGATGCACTGTGTGCGGGCAGAGCACACACCGGCCTGGCAGGCCGTCAGAGTCTCACATCCGCTCATCATCGGCCCGCTCGGCCTGGTGTAAAGCGCGCCCGGGAGAGAAAAGAAAAACAACAGAAAAACAAAGGAGGGGACACAACATCACTTCGCTTCACTTCGAGACTCACCACCTCGCTTCCGGCGGTGGAAGCAGTTCTTCTCCCCGATGTCCCTCCTCCTGTTGCGGGTGTCCCGCCTCTTCTGCGTCCTACTCCTCCACGGAGGGAGCGCACGAGAGGCCACGCTGCTGCGTTGGCCCAGTCGATGATCCTAGAATCTCGAAGGGCCAGGGACACCCTCCTGCCTGGGCACCGCCCCGGACCTCAGCGGAATACACGTTCTGCTGAGCGCGCCCTCGCCTCTCTGAACTTTCCCACCACCGCCTCGACGGAGGTGCCGAAAAGTTCAAAAGGCGAGACCGGGGCATCAAGGAGAAAAGCCTTTTCTTTCCCCCCGATGTCCGCCAGGCTCAGCCACAGATGCCTCTCCGTGGCGACCTTAGCCGCCATCGACCGTCCGATGGCGACTGCTGTGTGTTTGGCCGCCCGGAGAGAGAGATCTGTGGTGCGGCGCAACTCAGCCATCGCATCAGGGGGTAGGCCCTCCCCCTGGTCGAGGTCCCTCAGCAGATCGGCTTGATAGGCCTGCAACACCGCCATTGTGTGCAAGGCAGCCGCCGCCTGACCCGCCGACGTGTATGCCCTGCCATTAAGACAGAGTCCGAGACCTACATGGAAGACAATAACTTCCCAGCCAACATTGCCATGTGGGCCCCATGTGGGTTTTTGATGGGCTGTCACTTGGGCCCTGCATGGGCAACCCAAGTGGGGCCCGTATAATTTTGTCCATCGGCTCCACATGGGCCCCATGTGTGTTAGCCCACAGGGGCACATGATGGGTCCATAGTGGGCTCTAAGTGGGGCCCATTTGTGTGTTCATTATAGGGGCCAACATGGGTCCCATATGGGTTCTAATAAATGGGCCAATGTGGGCCACATACAGAACTCTTATGGGGCCTAAATGGGTTGTTGACGGGTCTCTTGATGTGCTCATACTGGGGCCATATGGGTAACCAAGGTAGCACCCATTTGGGGCCTACATGGGTCTGCCCATATGGGTTGATGACGGGATCCAGATGGGTGTTATATAGGGCTCTTATGGGCCACAATGGTATATAGATGGGCTACCATATTTTCTGTTTGGGTTATCTTATAGTAAACCCCTAAATACAAACATTACATGTAATCCACTAACTACAATAAAATGTTAAAAGTATTCAATGAACAGAAACCAGTAGTTCATGCTTTAGTTTATTATGCAAAGTTTATTTGGAATAATTTGAAAATGACTACATTTACAACTTTATAATACAAAAGGTATCAAAAGTACAGTCTAAAATAATGTATTTCACAAACAAATAAAAGAAAAACAGTGCAGCTCCTCACTCCTCTGTCAGTCATCGCTCTCCAAACAGCCCTTTGAAAAAGACCAAACAAATGAATCAACCATTGTGCCACCTTTTGGTACCCCACATCAGACAAAAACAGATGGAGAAGAAACAACACATGCTAAATGCAAAATAATTCAGAATTAAGGTGAAGAATTAAGTGTGAAACCATCAGAAACCCTTTAGTCTCCAGCAGCACACTTTTCCAGAACTGCAACCTACCTGGAGTCTCCAGAAGTGAAGGTGTCAGGATCTCAGAGACTTCAGTTAGCGAAATAATCCTAAAAAATGACCCCCACTTAATAGAATAACAAGCAGTGTTGTAAAATACATGGTTATGGTTATGGTTATGCTTACAAACCTGTCTTGGAGTATCACCAGGCCTGCAAATGTTGTATGTCTACCTACACACCCATTTCAGGTTTTTCAGTCTAATGAGCTCATGAGTTGAATCAGGTGTGATAGATGTGGGAGATCTTATATAATTAATTATAAAGTGAAGATCGTGGTGCAACCTACTAATAATGACTGAATATTACCAAATCCTTCTGAAGGCATTACAAATTATTTGTAACAGTATTCTAAAGTGGTACTCTATTTGGTATCTTTTGTGCATTTGTTATTTGAATTAGCACTAAATAAACAAAGGGAAAAAGCACATACAGCTGAGTGAGGAGATGGATAAAGCTCCTCAGATCTCATTGCTCAGTGGAAACTAGTTGTTCTGTGACAACAAACATTTATTGAAGATCTATTTAAAATTAAGCATTTGAGAATGGAAATATTTCCCTCAATGTGCACACTTTTTGAATGGCATAATATTTGGTCAAATTGCAATTGTGCTGGCCTTTTTAGATTTTGATTAGATTGAAGTCACATTGTGTTTAAGTGTCAAAATAACAATACAAATTATTTCAAGGGTGATATTTGTGTGCTATCTATCCAATCAACCTTTGGAATTGACTGTGTTTGCACTTGTCTTGACTGTGAATGAATTAGACCACTGAGTTGCCCATTTTCAACCCATGTACTCATTTCCCACATAGGGAGCCCAGCTGGGTTTGTGGGAAGAACTACATTTATTAATATACAAAAAATCTCAAATCAACAAAAAAAATTACAAAAATAAAATGGAAAAATTAAGAAGTTATATATAAACTTATGAAATACTTAAAATGCAATAAATGTGATCAGTTGTTAGGGTTAGGCTGTTACCCATAATTGTACAAAAACAAAACCAACTGCAAACAATAAAACGTTACAATTCTAAATATTGCCCAAATGTGGCCCACATGGGACCCTGAAATAAACAATAATGGGCAACCTAACTGGGCCCCACAACTTTAGCCAAGATGGGGCCCACATTCAGCCCATCAAACTGCCCACCCTGAGCCCATGCCCAGATGACGCCCATGTAGCCCAGCTAAACCCCATGTGGGGCCCATATGGACATGTTGGCAGATAAAGTCATTATTTCGATTTTTTTTTGCGCACAAAAACTTTCCTCGCCGCTTCATCAAATTATTGTACAGCCCCTGTAGTGAGATGGACTTTGTATCGATGTTTTTAGTGCCTTTATGGGCCTTGTGAGTGGAAATATGTGACCCTGTCTGTGAAAACCCTCGTAAAGTCTTTTTTTTTTATTAATCACTGTTTTCTACATAAAATCATCCTACATAATGTAAAGAACATTCTGTTAAAATATTATTGATATCTCTAATATTAACTGAGTATGGCTATGTTAAAGATTTGCTGAATTTCGGGCCCAGAAAATCATGTTTTTGAGAAATTCCAATGTAAACACAAGCTTATTTTTAAAACTGCAACACATTTGATGCATAATTATCCTGAATATGAGCCATATACCACACTAAAGCTGAGATTCTCCCATTTTCAGTGACACATTTATGGGAAAATTCTTAAAGTTTTGTAAAACAGGCCTATTTATTATGATGCGTATGTCCAAAAAGCACAAAAACATTCAAACGAATTGGGGGTACAAGAGCTTGATTGTAGCAACAATTACCAAGTCAATTAATTTAAATTATTTGTATAACTTTATTAATAAAATTAAATATCCATGGAAAAAGTCATTAATATATAAATTAATTAATATATTACATTTCAGGAGAAAATCTCTAAATTAAATTATTTTACTGGGCTACATTAAGTACAGTACAGTAAGTACAGATATTGTATCACGGTTTTAGGTTCACAGTTTCAGGTTCACGGTTTCTGTATGGTTCGGTATTTGCTATGTTCATGAAAAAAAGCAATACTGTCAAAAAATAAATAAAAATAAGAACAAATAACTTAAATACAAGCAGCAGCACAAATAATTACTATTGAGCAAAGATAGGCTACTAATAAAATAATGCTTTTCAGGTAGGTCTAACATTGGTTTTTAGGTAGAGAAACTGAATAAATGGTAAATGGACTGCATTTATATAGTGCTTTTATCCAAAGCACTTTACATTTTTGCCTCACATTCACCCATTCATACACCGACGGCGATGTCAGCCATGTAAGGCGCCATCCAGATCGTCGGGAGCAGCTGGGGTTAGGTGTCTTGCTCATGGACACTTCGACACTTGGTCAGGTGAAACCGGGGATTGAACCACCAACCTTCTAGACAACCTACATGAACCACTGAGCCACTGCCGCCCCAGAATATAGTAATCAAATGAAAAATTACTGCATATTTAACTGTGTAAATTAAATATTAATCCTTATTAAACTTACAAAAGCTATTCAATCAAGAGCAGTGAGTGATTCTTTATCTTTTTGACATTAAACAGACCCAAGGGGTATCACTTTCTCGACTGTATGTTCGCTTAAGGCATGTTCAGATTTCAGACTATGTCTGCTTGGATACTCATCAAGTTGAACATGTTGACATATAATTATACTGATATATATATATATATATATATATATATATATATATATATATATATATATATATATATATATATATATGTATATATATATATATATATATATATATATATATATATATATATATATAATGTATATATATAATGTATATATATATATATATATATATATATATATATATATATATATATATATATATATATATATATATATATATATAATACTGACATAGACATGTGTGTGAGTTTGTCCGTTCAAGCAAGACTTGAAGGAGAGCTCAATAGATGCGCGCTGTGAGAGGTGCATGTGCGATTTCTGATGACCACACAGAGACAAATCTTCTCACATCGCGATCGCACGTGAGTTCTCAATCGCGTCTTCTGGCTCTACACCCCTATTCATATTAGAAGATACGGCAGCGCTCACATGCATTAAACAAAGTTTACTAAGACAGATCGTTTTGCCCACTTTTATTATTATCGCTGTTGTAATGTATCACAGAGGAGCCAGCACGTGTGTCCATTGACAGAACCATACATAAAGCATTATTTTCAAGTTACAACCCATATTAAAGATGCGTCATCAGATGTGAGATGAACCGCAATGCAAAGTGCATGCTGAAACCTTTTATGCGGCACCCCGCGCACCCCGGTTGGGAAACACTGCATTAATCTGACGCAGCACCATCCACAAAATGTTTTCTATTGACACATAGCAGGCCTAATATGACTTTAAATTAAGATGGTTATTATTGGCACACTGTTGAGCTACAACCCTTACGCAACAAAAATATATTTCTCAATATATTAGTTGACAATTATATTTCATGTGTCTCCATATATTGTGAAATTTACATGGTAATATATCATATTATATATTATATAATAATATATTATATATGCAAGTTATATATTGCAATATATGGGACAATACTCCAATTATTGCCGTTTTCATATATTGAATATATACCTATTATTATACTATTCAATATATTGCTATTTATATTGAAATATATCCTACAATCTATGAAATTATATATTGAAAGAGTCATTGTATATATATGTAAATATATATGTAAAATTATATGAGATAATATACCTCAATGTACTGGATAATATAATCAGATTTATATGGGAACATATGTCTTAAATATATTGATTTATATTACATAGTATATAATTATCATATATATTGTATACATGGTAAATATGAAATAATCTAACACTGTCTGTCATATATTTTAAAATATAACAGATTAAAATATAATATAGAAATTAGGGCCGGGACTCAATTAAAAAAAAAAAATCTAATTAATTAGAGGCTTTGTAATTAATTAATCGAAATGAATCGCATTTTAATTGCATATAAATATTTGACCTGAGAACAATGACAAGAAATTTTTCACATGGATTTTTAGTATCCCATTGAATAATGGCTGAATACATAAGCTTAATCAACAAAATATTGTTTATTTATTTTAGTCCAGCAATGTTTGCCAGTAAGTGTAGCAAAAGCATATTTGTGATATTTGAGGCTCGATGTGCTGCGGTGATACGCGAATTCCTTGTTGCTCACAACCGTGCTCTTGACGACGCTTCCATTCTTTTGTTTTTTAAAACAAACTTTCCCATCCACGGGGCCAAGCAAAGCAGTCTCATCAGCTTCTTCGTTCCATAGCTTCGTTCATGTTCACACGGTTTGTTGTTGTCGTGACTCCGGAGCGCTAGTTGGTGTTTCAGTATAATTGGTCCGTCGAAACTCATTCATTGAAAAACGTTCCGCGGTGCAAAAATAAGTGTGGTACATTTTTTTTTTTTTTTGCGTAATTAATTAACGCGTTAAAGTCCCGGCCCTAATAGAAATATTTTCTAAATATAGAAAATATATTGAATGTCATGCACCATCTGATTTGGGCTATTGTTAATCAACCTCTGTAAACATATGCAGGAGCTTGCTTAACTCATAAAAAATACTTTGTTTCAATAAAAATACATGAAAAAATTCAGTTTTGTTTGTATATCAATGTATTTTAATATATGAATCAATATATAGCAATACGTTGTCCATCCATATATTGCTATATATTTTCAAATATATGAGGAAGTTTTTGATACATTGAAATATATTTTCTAATGTATTGCAATATAAATTCTAGTATATTGCAATATATTTTTGTTTCGTAAGGGAAAACAAAGTATTGTATAAAATATTGGCAATGACACGAAAATATCTCCACAGACATCTGAACCTGGCTTAAGTTGCGATGACCTGATTGCCGCTCGTGCCAATTAATATTAATGTCTTTCTCTTCCTAATGTAGCTCGATTGTAATAACTACGCCACCCCGTATTAATGGGGAAAACCTTCAAAATAAAGCACACAAGTGCGTTCCACCAAGAGAGGCAAGAAGCATGGGTGTCGTACAGAATATAATTTATTTGTTTCTAAGAAAGTTGGCCAACAATTATTTCAAACCAGAAGGACAAGTGTCATGGACTGAAAGTAAGGAAACAAAATAAATTAATTAACAATAAATCTTGACGGGCTGAGGCTTCCTCTACAGAGCAGGCTCGTGTAACCGCAACAGGCATACAATGGAAACCACGCCAATCAGAATCACACCCACCAAGTTCACTGTAAAAACACACAACTAGTGACACTGCAATAAAGGACACAGCAAGAATGACACCCCTTGGTGATGTAAAGCCTGTAATGCCGTAAAGAACCTGCCCGATCCAGGAAGCCCACAGCTCAGAAGAAGATACGAAAGTAAAATTAATAAATTAAACAAGTGTAAAGAAAACAATCAATTTACAAAATCAAATAACCAAAAGAAAGGAAGCAACGATTTACAATACACCCAGAATAAACCAAGAATAAATACTGACAACTCACATTAAAGAAAGAAAACTACATGTAAATGTACAAGAAATAAAAATCACCAAACTGCATGTACCAAACCGTTGCAGTTAAACTCAGAATAACTCATACAAACAAGTCTACAAAGAAAACAAAGAATATTAACAATAAACATAAATACATAAAACATCCAGCCCACTTAATGTTAAGTATCGTTGACACAGACGTACCCGGACACCAAAAGCAGCAGCGAGGCTCGAAGAGCAAAAGGAGAAGAAAAAGATTGTTGAGGGGAAACGTCAAGAAACCTGCTCAGCATCCAAAAACAGACTCAATGATCCAGTGAAGTAATACTTTGACGGCATCTACAAAAGTCACTCAATATCCTTGTTAAACAGCAACAGCTGGCACTCCAATCAGGGTTACGTTAAGCAGCAATGCCATACCAATGGGAGCCCTGAAGAAGGCACACCGCAATGGAAGTAAGCAGGACATTGCACACTCAAATTTACAATTACTCATCACCATCCATAGTCCATGACAACACAAAAGGGGCGGGGTTGACCATGATGCACTCCAGGAGGCATGGACCACAAGTACACTCTAAAAAATGCTGGGTTAAAAACAACCCAAGTTGGGTTGAAACTGCACCGACCCAACAATTGGGTTGTTTTAACCCAATGGTTGAGTTGTTTTAACCCAGTGGTTGGGTTAAATGTTGCTTAAGACAACCCAATTGCTGGGTAAGAACAACTCAACCATTGGGTTAAAACAACCCAATTGTTGGGTCGGTGCAGTTTCAACCCAACTTGGGTTGTTTTTAACCCAGCATTTTTTAGAGTGTATTTATATGCCAATGGGGAAATAACTGATTGGCCACATCTTAACCGATAGTGACGCATTAACCAGTCACATGATCTCACTACATTCTACCCCCCACTTGTGTCGTCGTCCTGACGATAACCCCACAATACGACCTCCTCATGCCACCTGGGAATATGACATGGTCTACAACCTCAGCCTAAGACTGGTCACTCATTCAATACACTGGTTCCTCATGCCACCTGGGAATAGGACACGGTCTGCAACCTCAGCCTACCATGACTCATGAAGACTGGTCACTCATTCAAGACACTGGTTCCTCATGCCACCTGGGAATATGACACTGTTTACAACCTCAGCCTACCATGACTCATGAAGACTGATCACTCATTCAATAGACTGGTTCCTTATGCCACCTGGGAATATGACACGGTTTGCAACCTCAGCCTACCATGACTCATGAAGACTGGTCACTCATTCAATACACTGGTTCCTCATGCCACCTGGGAATATGACATGGACAAAATAGATAAATATCAAAACGGTCACTGCCTTTACGGCACCATAGTGATCTGTTTCCCCATGACAAAGACAGCCTCGGTGTCACTCTCTGGCATCCCCTCAAGCGTCCATTGAAGGGCTTTGCTCCACACGTCTAGATATGGAATTGAACTGTCGGCGCACCAGCTGTTTAAGCTCTCATCTCCAATACTATAATTAATGTATTTGACAAATTAATCATGTAACATTTCAGTATTTTCCATCGCATCTGACAACTGTCGCTCAACCTTCTCCAGGAGGCTCATCAAGGTGAGGGAAAACTCCAAAAGGGTTTCCCACCTCTTGCCACCTCCTGGAAGAGAAAGCTTCCTGTAAGGCTACAGACGAGCATCCATGCAACCTACATAATGGTTTAATTCTCCCCTTTCGTGTCGACTCTAAATTGAGCAACAAGCTCTAAATTCCT
This sequence comes from Pseudorasbora parva, assembly GCF_024679245.1. Classification (NCBI taxonomy): domain Eukaryota; kingdom Metazoa; phylum Chordata; class Actinopteri; order Cypriniformes; family Gobionidae; genus Pseudorasbora; species Pseudorasbora parva. Next base: position 34,792,226 of record NC_090175.1, read on the forward strand.
GTCATTCTCTCCCCATTATAAAAAAAAACAAAATTATATATATATATATCAATATATACACACATATATACACACACACACACACACACCTTAGTTTTTTTCTTTTATACGCGACACAATGGACGTCACCTAAAGTCTCCAGAGCACACGCTGCTGCTTTTGTTCCTACAAAGTGTAAGAATGGATTTCACCTGAGAACAAACTAAAGGGATTAAAGCTGCAATAAAGACAATAAAGACAATAAAACTTCACTATCTGAATGCAAGAGTAAACAAGACTGCATCTGGCCCAATCCTATTTCCTCACCCCTGCCGAGATATGACCCTCTCACCCTCTGGGTCACATGCAAATATCACAGATACTGCCACAAGCTGTTTCTGTATGGTCAATACAAAGACTTTTGGTGTGATTGGTAAACAGGTTTCATTCTCGCATCAGGGGAACTGGTGACATTCCAGCTCTAGAAAAACAGGTCGTAAAAGAAGGACAAGCGGGTTTGTTCCTCTGGTGTAGGAGATGCTCATAAAGATTTTTTGATAAACATTTGCTGTCAGGCCTCCAGGATAGGTGGGACCATTTGGGTCTGAGAAAAGAACCAAGATCTGCATAAATATTTGGGTGCTAAATGTTTATTGTTCTTTGATCTGGGGGAGTATTTAAGGGAAAGGAGCAAACCGCTCAGGGAAGCATCTGTAATCAGAACTTCCCACACTGTTCCCGTGTGTTTCTAGAAGCCAGGTAAATGATGACTCTTTGAAACTATGTATATACTATTTTATACTTGAGTAACATTGTATGCTGATCAGTTGTGTATCATTGTCTTTTAATTTGACTATATTTTGATGATTTTGCCTGGCTAAATAAACATTTACTTTGATTAATCTTGTATTATTCTAAGGCCGCTTCTTTTAGTACGATGAAAACGGAGTCTGGTATTTCCGCAAACGTTGTCTCGGCGATAGATCAAACAGCAGGACGCAATGGAGGGAGCATGGAGCACCACATTAGCGATAATCTGATTTCTGACTATCACTGTATTAGCAAGTTGTAGTCCCTGTGATTATTATTCCCATTACGCTTTAAGTTGAGTAAGCAGGCGCAACCACTTAAAGGTAAAATATTCACTCTGCAATCCTCTGACTAATATCAGAACCGGCTCGTCTGTGTTTGAGAATGTAATTCGCGAAACATATCTCTAAGAGATATCGGGTCCCTTGATGAACGAAGATAGTGAGAAGTAGAGATACTCAGAGAGATCAAAGATCTAAATTAAATCACAACTAATCATACGATCAGCCGTAATTTATAAATGTAACAAACTCAAGGAAACTACATACAATTAGAGTCAGATTAAATTAAAACATGGAGTCAGATTTAAAATTGGATCTTCACACTTTAATAAATTACAGTGTCCTTTATAGAAGCGCCCGAAAAGACGAACACGCAGTATTCCTTCGACCAGCTGTTGGATTCCTTCCTTGGGCCAAACAGGTGGAGTTTACAAAGTGGTGACCCCGCCCTACGTGATCTCCCAGTCTCAGGCGAGTGACGTCTTTTGGCGCGACAATTCAGATCCACCCGAGTGAGCATGAGGTTTGAAGTTCTACTTTTCTGTCTACAAATGTCCTGGTAAGTCCATTTTTGTTTACCTTTTAGAAAGTGTTAAGGGAAAGCCTAGACGCACCCAATATAGACACATTTGTTGAACGGGTCGGTATACCCACAATAGACCGGAGACCGTAGAAATCCGGTGGTGTTTAAGGTTATTAGAAAACAACATGGCTTATCAGGGAAGCGGCAGTTTGAGTGTAGATAAGGAGATAATGGAAACACTTGGAGTGAACATTAAAGATCTCCTCCTTAGCTTGCGCAACAAAGGTGTAGATTTTGAGTGGAACAATGAGAAAATTCTAGCTTGGTACCAGACTGAGGGCCATAAATTGGAAAAAAAGGCTCCTTTTAAGAAAATTCTGGTCGCGATCGTTTATCTGCTGCGTCGAAATGATTTGAAAACTATTGCAGAAAACGAACGTGTAATAGCCAATATAAAAGAGCTAGAAATGCAACGATCGGACGAGTTAAAAAAGCTAAGAGCGCAGGTCGAAGCATTTGTGTATGATAAACAAACATGGGCAAGACAGGGCAGCGCGATCGAATCACAAATGAAAAAGCTTGAAAAGAAGCTTAAATTAGATAAAGATTACACATCCGCGCTTGAGGATTGTTGCGAATCAGCAGGATTTCCTGTATCTGCGGTAGTGGCGGCGATAAGCAGTAAAATGGGTAACATTAACGGGCAAAATAGCGATAGTGACGAAGATGATGTTGCACTTGTGTCGAGCAGTTTGCAAGGCCATCTGGACCTGAGAGAGCGTGAGCTTTCTCCAGGACCCGCGAAAGAGCAAAAATTACCCGATGAGCGAAAACAACGCAGTCCCATAATAACTCGAGTTAAATCAGGCTCGGTTCTCCGGAAACCGGTGAAAATTGCTGTGCTTAAAACAATGACGAATGCAGATGATGAAGTCACTACCATTAGCCGCCCTTTAACTTGCGAAGAATGCACGAAACACAAAGAAGTTGTGGGAATGATGCCACGAAAAGGCCCTTTCCAACCCTACTGGGACAACTTAATGTTACAGGCATCGGTGTACAAATTAGAGATCAGAGATGTTTGGCAAGTAGCCCTTCTTACCATTCCAGACGAGCTAAAACCAAAAATTCCCCGCGAATTAAGAAATGGAGAAATCATAATCAAACAGGAAGATGAGGATGACGACGACGTGTATGGAAGATTAAAGGAAACTTTATTAGAGTTAAGGGGACCAACACACGCTGAGTGGAATAGGATTTTAGAGATTAAACAGACTAACAAAGAACCATTTGAAATTTATGCTGAACGTTTATGGGTGACATACAAAGAGCATTCAGGTTTAGAGGATGCACAACGCGATCAGGAAGTTTTATTACAACTCCTGAAAAATAACGCCGGTCCCCATATACAACAGGCATTAGTTCACGGAGCCGATCCGCCAGAGAATACCTACCGGTCATTGGTGGATTGGGCTTCCAAAATAGAGGCTAGACTAAAACAAAACAAAACCCGTTTTGTGGCAACAACACAATGGTTAACCGAAGGAAGAGGTGCTAAAAATCCTGACCCTAAATTTCAACCTCGATGCCAGTTTTGTAAGAAAAACAACCATACTATCAAAACCTGTTTTCAATTAAAACGCAAACTAAATCAGGAAACGCATTCTAAAGACGACAATGAAATACTCAGGCGTTTAGGGGATTTGATTGTAGGGAATAACACTTCAGAAAACAGCGCAAAGCAATCTGAAGAAAGAAAATTGACCCAAGATGACGCATTCCAAACAGAGCTCGCTGCCCTGATAGAAAAACATAAAAGGCCCCAATAGGGGTGCGTGGCCTCCGTTGCTATGGGAAGCGTTGTCACAAGTGGTAACCGAATCAAAATAAGAGCTAATCTCGGAGGCCGGTTAGTTAACATTCTCATTGATTCTGGAGCCGCATGCTCTTGTACAAACCTTCCGTTACCCCTAAACACGAGAACTATTCAAATTAAAGGCATAGGCGATACTTTGATGACCGCAACGCAAACACAACCAGTTAAACTTGATTTGGGCGTGGTAGTGCTAACAGAACAATTCTGGTATTTACCAGACAATAGTGAAGGAACTGTGCTGGGAATGGACATTATGAGAAAGCATGGATTTGTGATTCATTGTTTTGAAAAACAAATTGAACTACAAACATATAAAACTACAAAGGGAAGTTTGCCTAAAGGCAATGCAAACATTATGTCCATGTCCAGTACAGATCCAATTCAACTTCTCATCAGCAAACACAGCAATGTTTGGGCTAATCATGAGCACGATTGCGGCCTTGTTGACTTTGAGGTATGCATCGAGGGAGAGCCCCCTCCCCCGCAAAAGCAATACCGCATCAAGCCAGAGGCAGAGGTCGCTGTTCATGAGATAGTACAACAGCTTGAGGCAAGAGGAATAGTTCGACGATGCAGTTCCACTACGAATTCACCGTGCTTGCCAGTGCCAAAACCTAATGGAAAATGGCGTCTGTGCATAGATTATCAGCGTCTTAACAAAGTTCTACCTAAAGCGACACCAATAGTGGCAAATCCAGCTACCATCCTAAGTTTCAACCGATGCTTCATGGTTCACAGTGCTTGACATCAAAAATGTTTTTTGGTCTCTTAAAGTTAAACGAGAAGACCAATGGAAATTGGCATTTACTGTAAATCAAATGCAGTATACCTGGGAGCGGATGCCACAAGGCCTACACAACAGCCCAGCCATTTTCCACAGAGCTGTGGCAGATGTCCTCGGTCCCTTACTAGGGACTGGACAGGTCGTTCACTATGTGGATGACATTTTGATAGCTACAAGAGAACAAATTGAGAACCATTTGCAGCTGGTTGACGAGGTGTTACAAAGGTTAGGTGACGCAGGCTTTAAAATGAACAAAGAAAAAGCCCAAATTGCACTAAAAGAGGTACACTATTTAGGGTACACTCTGACGAAAAGCCACAGAGCCTTAACAGACGATAGAAAGAAATGCATCGCCGAACTGCCTCGACCACATACTTTAAACTCGTTACAAAAAGTATTGGGAACAGCAAACTATTTACGAGACTTCATCCCTGATTATGCAAACACCGCTGCGCCGCTGTATTCGCTTCTAAAAGGAAAAACAAAACCAAATGATGTCCTTGAATGGACTGACGAGCATGAACAAGCATTTAGTGATTTAAAACAGCGTTTGTGCGCCGCGCCTGCCCTTGGATTCCCCAATGTATCAAAAGTTTTCCACATTCAAGTAGACACGCATGAAATAACACTAAGCGGAGTCTTAGCTCAGGAATATGGGGGAAAACTGCGTCCAATCGCGTATTACAGTCGGAAAAAATCTCTGGTCGAGCAAGGATTCGACCCATGTACGCAACACGTGCTGGCGGTGCATTGGATGCTAAAAACAACAGAGCCCATTGTCGGTTTTCAACCTGTTGTTGTACACACAATGCACACGCCTGTACGAATGTTGTTACAGGGCCGAATCAAGGGAGTTTCTTCCCAAAGATTAGCGAGATGGCTAGCCGACATTCAAGCGCGTGACATTACCATAAAAAACACACAAATTCTGCCACATCTGCTCGGGGATGTTGAGGGAAATCCACACACATGCCAGCCTGTAAAAGAGGCACAAAGCCTTGTTCATGACCAACCATTACCAGGCCAAGCACCTGTGTATATAGATGGTTCACGGTTCTGTCAGAATGGTCATTTTTATGCTGGATGTGCAGTGTGGGCCCCCAATCTTCCAGACACAGATGCTGGACAACAATTGTTGTTTAAATTACCGTCTAACGTATCCGAACAGGAAGCCGAGCTCATTGCATTACTAGAAGCGATTAAGGCACACCCTGAACCACTTTGCGTGTATACAGATAGTCGGTATGCGTTTGGGGTTGTAACTGATTTTATGGCTCAATGGCAATTGAGAAAATTCCTCACTTCTGCTGGAACGCCTATAAAACATTTCAACACCATAACGTCAATATGGAAAGCAGTCCAAGCGCGAAAAAACCCCATGTCCATTGTGAAAGTACGCGCACACATAAGCAAAAATCCAGATGTGCACGAGGAAAACAATAATATTGTTGACCAACTGGCTAAGCTGGCCGCAGTCAAAGGCGACCAGTGGCAAAAAGAGACACCCTCTGCTTCTGTAGCAAGTGCTGCCCAAGTCACACCCATTGACCTCAAACAGTATCAACAAGAGCTGTGGGTCTCTGAGGGAGAACTTGTGCCACACTTGAAACATGATCAGATGGTGAATGTAATTGAAGGCATAGTACTCCGAGATGGGAAATTTGTCGTTCCGGAAGCCCTCCAAAAACCAATAATCAAATTATATCATGATTATGCGCATGTATCAGCAACAAAAACAGCACAGCTGATACAAACTCAGTTTTGTTGGCAGGGAATGATGGCAGACATTGAAAGGTGGTGCAACACCTGCATGGTGTGTGCTACCATTAACCAGGGAAAACCAGGCCGAACAAACCTACGTAGGCCAGAACCACCGAAAGGGCCCTGGGAATCCTTACAATTGGATTTCATTGGTCCGCTACCCAGTACCAAAGGGGGGTATCGGTATTGCCTTGTGATAATTGATAAATTCTCGAAATGGGTTGAAGCAATTCCCACTCGCAATAACACGGCAAATACTGTGGCACGTGTGATAGCGAACCAAATCATCCCTCTTTGGGGAGCACCAATTCAAATTGAATCTGATCAGGGGACTCATTTTACTGGACAAGTGATGAAAAACATGTGCAAAATGCTAAACATCAAGCAAAGACTTCACGTGTCTTACAGGCCACAAAGTTCGGGAAATGTTGAACGTGTTAACCGCACCATAAAAGAAAATATTGCAAAACAGATAGCACAACACCAAAACAGGTGGATTGATGTCTTACCCACAGTTCTGACTGTGCTGCGAGCAACCCCATCAAAAGCGACAGGCATTAGCCCATATGAGCTTATGACTGGAAGGGTGATGAAGTTACCCATTGATCCAGAAATTTCCCCAGCAGATCTGGGGCCCCTCATGCTTGCGACTCAGCAGACTGTGTTGGTGAAATTGCAAGAAAGATTGAAGGTGTTGCACGCACAGGCTGCACTGAAACAAAAACAGTCAGACCTGTCAAATGATGCACAATTTAACCCAATCACTGAAAGAACATTTTCAGAAGGGGATGTGGTGATGGTACGCGTCTTTGTGAAACAAAACGCATTTTCCCCTAGATGGCACGGGCCCTATGAAATTAAAGCTGTTTGCAACAGCTGTGTGGCCGTGACCATCAGAGGAAAATTAAGATGGTACCACATGTCCCAGTGTAAACCATTCAAAGGTCCAGTGAATTAATTATGATCTTCTTCCTTCGCAGGACAATCACTGCAATTCCATGGAGTCCGGACGCCAGGTTGGTATCCGGACCAACCTGCATCGAACTGGGACAACGCATCACACTCACACACACCCTAGGATGCGAGAGATGGGTATGAAAATATAACAAGGGGCCATTCACATCTTATACTTCAATCACATACAAAGAAATAGTCACATGGCCCCCCGGATTAGCACCGGAACCAAATTGCTTCACAAAAATCTGCTGTAGCACAGGTTCTACCCATCTCCCATACCAAAACCTCACTGGTTACACACATGCACCCCGATTTTACCATAACATTACGGCCTGGGAGCAACTTAAAGTTTTCCCAGATTCAGAAATTGGTAAACTGCACACATTTTATGAGAAGAATAATTATGGCACAGATCCTAAAAAATGTTATTCAAGTACGGATCTGGAACCAGCAACATATAGGTGCACTCACACAACATCGCATAACGACACACATTTGAAGTTTACGGAACTTCTGTTCAATCTGACAAAACGGACACCGAGCAGTATTGTAAAAACATTTGTTTGGACTAGTCGGAAAGAAGGAACATACTGTGTGGGAAAATGTGAGGCAAATCTGGACAATTTTACTAGCCCTCACAATTGCTCATGGACTTTACACCATTGCTTTAATTTGACTACCTGTGGATACAGGAAACCCACACAGTGTCCAAAATTACATCCCACTCCTCCAGGTGGTCTGATCAGAGGAAATGTGAATAAGACTTTGCTTCATGATGTCAATCTTGTAATAACACATGTGACGTATAACATCTCTAATATTTTGTCTGCCTACGAAAAGCACTGTGATATTAATGACAAAACATACACATGGCTACAGTCACGCATCGATGATTTAGTTTCTGATTACAAAAATAGACTTGCAGTCCAAATTCCACCTATTCGCACTAAACGCGACATTTTTGGAAATATAGCAGGCCTTTTTGGTTCAGTAAATTCTATATCCAACAATTACAAAATAACAGGTCAATCTCAATTTTCAACATGGTTGGCAAATCAGGTGGCCACTGGTTTTCAACACATCACTAATAGTAATGAAAATATTATTAAAGCGGTCAGATCTGAGGCGCAGGCGCTTCTGACGACCAGCCAGACAATTTTTAATCAGACCCGTACCATCGAGCATGACTTAGCCTGTAGGTTGTATGCACAGGATTTGTTTACTGCAGCGAGACAAGAGATTTTAGATCTTCGTCTCTATAAAACACCTAGACATGTTCTAAATGATCTTATTGAAATCTTAGATCTGCATAGATGGCTTGCATCAGAGAAAATGAAAAATATTAAATACTCTGAATTATTATCAACGTTAATGATGTATACTGGAAATGAATGTACTGGCTGTATTGGGTTCTTTGCCACTTTCCCTTTAATTCACCCAGATCAAGTTTACTTAAATTCCACTACCATACGCTCTATTGGCGTTGTAGTGAAGGATCAGATCATAAAATGGGACTATCTTACGGGGTATATGACTTTGAGGGGCATTGAAACCTTGTTTACCACTCGCATTTGTTGTCATGAAACATCAAGTTACGTTATTTGCACCTGCAACACTTTACAGCCTTTTTCTGCCAATGACTCTAAGCTTGTTAACGTCCAGTCATTGCATGGACATTCTGATGCTGTTCAAGTGTCTCACACACAGTGGTGCATCGTCAGTGAGATGAATTCCTTCACCTACGGAGGTCTGACCTGCCCTGCTAACCACACTTTCTGTTCAGAAGTGAAAGAGGACTTTTCAATGGGTCAGATCAACATTCTTGGAAGGGTACCAATGGACGCGGATGTTTCCCCGTGGTGGGAGGACACTTTTTATGAACAAAGCACACAAGATTTGGTCAACACAATGGACTTAGTACAAGAAATGATCCTGCAGACTGAATACCATCTCAACCAAGCACAAGTGGAGGCAAATCTGGCGAAAAAGACTGCCGAGATCCTGTCTAGTTCTTCGACGCGTTCAGCACAGTATGCGTACACATGGTGGGACTGGATGTTCCGTGGATGTGCCATGGCCAGTGTGTTCATCTTCTTATTCACACTCTGTCAGTGCTGCTACTTCAGATGTCTTCTTCGAGCAATGCGCACTTCAACCAACATGGCCATTGCACTCAGCCCATTACAGATACCAGCCCTACGGAAAGTGCAGCTGTAAAAAAAAAAAAAAGAAATCCCTGGTGGTGGCCCCTCGGAGACTGCTCTGTCTCTGCTCCAAGGGACCAAGGGCGGAACTGTAAGAATGGATTTCACCTGAGAACAAACTAAAGGGATTAAAGCTGCAATAAAGACAATAAAGACAATAAAACTTCACTATCTGAATGCAAGAGTAAACAAGACTGCATCTGGCCCAATCCTATTTCCTCACCCCTGCCGAGATATGACCCTCTCACCCTCTGGGTCACATTCAAATATCACAGATACTGCCACAAGCTGTTTCTGTATGGTCAATACAAAGACTTTTGGTGTGATTGGTAAACAGGTTTCATTCTCGCATCAGGGGAACTGGTGACATTCCAGCTCTAGAAAAACAGGTCGTAAAAGAAGGACAAGCGGGTTTGTTCCTCTGGTGTAGGAGATGCTCATAAAGATCTTTTGATAAACATTTGCTGTCAGGCCTCCAGGATAGGTGGGACCATTTGGGTCTGAGAAAAGAACCAAGATCTGCATAAATATTTGGGTGCTAAATGTTTATTGTTCTTTGATCTGGGGGAGTATTTAAGGGAAAGGAGCAAACCGCTCAGGGAAGCATCTGTAATCAGAACTTCCCACACTGTTCCCGTGTGTTTCTAGAAGCCAGGTAAATGATGACTCTTTGAAACTATGTATATACTATTTTATACTTGAGTAACATTGTATGCTGATCAGTTGTGTATCATTGTCTTTTAATTTGACTATATTTTGATGATTTTGCCTGGCTAAATAAACATTTACTTTGATTAATCTTGTATTATTCTAAGGCCGCTTCTTTTAGTACGATCAAACGGAGTCTGGTATTTCCGCAAACGTTGTCTCGGCGATAGATCAAACAGCAGGACGCAATGGAGGGAGCATGGAGCACCACATTAGCGATAATCTGATTTCTGACTATCACTGTATTAGCAAGTTGTAGTCCCTGTGATTATTATTCCCATTACGCTTTAAGTTGAGTAAGCAGGCGCAACCACTTAAAGGTAAAATATTCACTCTGCAATCCTCTGACTAATATCAGAACCGGCTCGTCTGTGTTTGAGAATGTAATTCGCGAAACATATCTCTAAGAGATATCGGGTCCCTTGATGAACGAAGATAGTGAGAAGTAGAGATACTCAGAGAGATCAAAGATCTAAATTAAATCACAACTAATCATACGATCAGCCGTAATTTATAAATGTAACAAACTCAAGGAAACTACATACAATTAGAGTCAGATTAAATTAAAACATGGAGTCAGATTTAAAATTGGATCTTCACACTTTAATAAATTACAGTGTCCTTTATAGAAGCGCCCGAAAAGACAAACACGCAGTATTCCTTCGACCAGCTGTTGGATTCCTTCCTTGGGCCAAACAGGTGGAGTTTACAAAGAAAAAAATAAAACCACAACAAACATACATATATACATATATATATATATATATATATATATATATATATATATATATATATATATATATATATATATATATATATATATACACACAAGGTCCCACATCTCTGCCAAATATCCTGTGGACCCTGCCGACTACGCCACATGTAGCATGTGGCTCGATTGTAATGACTACGCCACCCCGTATTAATGGGGAAAACCTTCGAAATAAAGCACGCAAGTGCGTTCCACCAAGAGAGGCAAGAGGCATTGGTTCCGTACAAAATATAATTTATTTGTTTCTCAGAAAGTTGGCTAACAATTATTTCAAACCAGAAGGACAAGTGTCATGGACTGAAAGTAAAGCTGGGCATACACTGTGCGATTTCTATGGGATTTCAGCAAGGTTACCTACTCACACTGTACAAGTAGATCGCATGCGATGTAAAGCCAAAGCTCACGATTGATGTGCTCACACTGTGTGGTCCGACCATCGAGCGCGTCTTGACTGCTCACACTGTACAAGTGAAAAATGCGTAATAAAACCCCCATGGCAACGATAGACCATGGTGTATTAAAGAGAGGTAGCCTATCAAATGCATCAGCTATTGATATCAAGAGTATTTAGAATTTATGTATAAAATTATTATTATTATTAGAGTAGGCCTACTTTTATTATTAAATCGATATTACATTAGTTTGCCCCCTCCCCCCAACAATAATGCATAATCGACACACTGCATATTAAAATAATAGATTACTCCTCACTATTTAAAAACATTTAGCCCGATTAAACAAGGAATTATAGGTCTAATTATATGATTATAATGTCAGAACACTGCAATAATAATAAAGGCAGATTTATCTAAAAACAACTTGTATAACACAAAATGGGCCTACTTCTCTTCTATTTTTTTCTCACAATATGGACCAAAATAGAAATATTAAGAAAATAAATAAGAAAGAAAATAAGGCAATAGGCTATACGTTATCAGTATGTTGAATTACATTTATCTCTCGTTGTCTGAGAATATGCGCCGAAAGCTTGTCAGATTTTACTTTCACTTTCTGTAGTGAATAATTGACTGGGTTTAAACTGCGCATTGCGTGATATCCACTGACTCGCGTTCATGAAGAAAAAGAACACATTGCAACATGACATTGTGTCAAGATGGAGAAGGTTAAATATTAATTCATATTAAAAAATAAAAATAAAATGTGAAAGTAAAACAAGTAGCCTAGCTAAATTAATGATCAACTAGCTAAATGAATAATATGCACTGGATATATACAACACAAACTGGAGGCACAACAGTTTACTTAATTTCTATTAAAGGGGTACTTCAGTGCTGGGAAGATGAATCTGTATTTAAACTGGGTCATCAATGCAGTAGAAATGTGAAATTATTTTTGAATTTGGTGTCTTCTAGACTGAGAAAAGACAGAAAATGTATTTTTGTCCCATGGGGATGAAAGACTACAATTCCCAGAATGCTTCGCTGCCCTGTGAGGCCATTCCCAACACCACCAACTTCATTACTGTGACTGAGTTAGAGAAGACACTACAATTAAAAACTGAACGTGTCTTTTCAATATAATGAGTGAGTCACCGTGCGAGTATCACAGCCCTGAGCACTAACTGCAGGAGGGATGAGAGCTGAGGTAATCGCGACTACATTCGCGGCATACATTCACACAGGAGTTCAGTCTGGCACGCGTTTCAGTTCATGCCTTTGCAAGCTTAACTTTCATAGAAATGAATTTGAGAAGTTAAAAGACTTACATTGCTCACCATAGCTCTGTTTAAATGATCCTGTCTGCAAGCTAAGCTCTCCCTGCAAGCTGAGTGTAATCTCCCATCCCCCATGCGCAGATTCAAAACATGCGGAAATGGCTCCCTCTGCTGGCTGTAGTCTTTAGCCTCTGGGCAAACATTCCTCCTATGATGCAAAAATCGTCATTTTGCATCATAGGAGGAATTTTTCCAGAAATAAAATGCATAAATCTCTTGTCTCAGGGAGATATGAGGGGGGAAAGCACAATAATTTGAATATTCTCCAGGGTTTCTACTGATACAAAGCCATATGCTAATCGCTGAAGTAACCCTTTAAAGATCTCCCCCTTTTCGTTTTTTCCTTAATGCTTTAAAAAATTAAATGGTTGAACTTCTGCGTATGGGTGAGGGGAAATAGGGCAGTCAGTTCGTGGCTTTGCTTCAACTGTGCGATAACCTCACGAGGGGCGAGCAGAATTTCTGACACGCCAGAAATTCATCCGACCATCCGATTCCCGATCGTGAGAGGTTTGTCGCCTCTCGTTTCCCCCTGTACACAGCACGAACACCTCGCGACAAACGACGCACGATAAACCTGAAAATCGGCCCGACCCAAAAAAGAGTCGCACGAGTCAGAATTCGGCTCGAAATCGGACGAAAATCGCACAGTGTATGCCCGGCTTTAGGATAAGTGCTTGTGACGTACAGCCTGGTTGGATTGGCTGCTGCCTAAATAATTAAACATAATTTAACAATTTATTTACAAAATATTAATCTCCAACATGCGTTCACAAGAGGGTGTAAAATCTGCAATGCGTTCCCACAGACAACTTGCAGTGTTTGCACACAAACTGCACAACCATTTTGACTGTTGCTTTTTTAAACCGAATCTTAACGATATAAGGTTAACGTTTTAATATAAGAGTCAAATAATCCCCAGCTTCTGCTTACCAGTTTCCTCAGATGACTGTAACCGCCAGGAAAAAAAACTCCAAGACACCTCCCATGTTCCAAATGGCAGTTTTAACAGCAAACTTTAAACAAAAACAACAGATTCACTTCACCGGACGCGAAGCTCGGCACGGCTCTGCTGAAATTCGAACAGTGTAACACACACACACTGGCGGCGGCATTCGGTGCCTGTCCGTGGCCACTCAGGAAGATGTTCAAAATTCTGCCGCGCCACAGAGCGCCATTTTAAGGATTTATATTAAATTTATATTTTATTTCCTTCAAATCGTCAATGTACATGTACATAACTTACTGATTTCACCCTGTGCTACAAGATACACACATCGTGCAGCTCTTCTGTCAAGAAGATTCAAAACTGAGCTTTGCGTCCGGTGTGCGACCCTCTCACTTTTGTTTTGGTATTTTAAGATAGTTTGCTGCTCCTGCTTAGCTAATTTACATGAGGTAAAGGAACTTTAAAAGAGCTTTTTTTTCTATTTCCCTAACTATTAGTCAATGAAAAACTTTATTCACCCCATTGAAGTAACAAAAATCACAAGGACGACCGTAACGTTAACCACCCGCCTTGACAAACATGCAGAAAAAAGTGTCAAAAATCTTGACAGAAATTTGCTAAACTAACTAAATTTGCAGCACTAGTTCATGTTAGGTTGTTGATAATACGTGAATGCATTTGAAAATATCTCAGTTTTAAATAAAATACTGAAAAATAAATAATACTAACCTTTTTGTTGAGTCTTTTCTCGGTTGCCCCCACCAACGAAAAAAAAAAAAACTTGAAAAGAAGTCTCCATTGTCATAGGTCATTTCGCGGGCATTGTCGCTACTGTAAATCGATTTACAGTAGAGAATAATTACAGTAGTAAACATATTTTCCCATAATCCTTTGCTATTAACAGTATTATACTGTTGGTACATTTAAATTATACTGTACATATTACAGTCAAAAAAATACTGTTCAAATTACAAAAATCCGTTACAGTGCATACAGTGAGTCTCAAACACCATTGCCTCCTACTTCATTTAAATCTTGTTTTTGAAAACGCCAGAGAAAAACAGGCGATTTTCAACAAAAAGCCACATGTGACGCAATCACTGGGATCCTTAATATGTACGCCCCTAACATTTGCATGTCAGCCAATGTTCATAGTCAGGTGGAACCGCACAGTGCACAGCCGTCAAGAGTTCAGCAGGTAAACAAGCGTCACACGGGGATAGCGAAAACAGGGGATCATGGAAATTAATGTCATGTTCCAGGCTGTGCAAGGGACTTTTTATACCCTTCCAACAGATTAAAAAAATGCCAACAGTCATGGTTGATGTTTATTTATAATCGGATACCGCAACAATTTAATTCATAGTTGTTTGTTTGCCCATTTCACCACAGAGAGTTTTTCTAACCTGGTGCAATATAGCAGGACTCGCTCAGTGTCTAAAACTGAAGAAAGGGCAGATTCCAACCATATTCCTGCAAACAGTAAGTAGTGATTTTATCTACTTCTTGACTGCTGAACCCATTGCTAATTAAAATGAAAGTTTCTTAGTAAGACATCATTACGATAATATCGCCGGTGTTGTCTAGATCTAACGTGCAAGATGGTGGAGAGTCCCTGTGTTCACAACCCTGCTGTCGCGAGAGGCTTAGGATTAGCCAGTCGTCAAGATAGTTCAGGATCCCCTCGAAGGCAAACCAAAGAAACGGTCTGTGTCAAGGAAGTATGAAGACATGAAAGTACGCTTCCTTCAGGTCGATCGCTGCAAACCAGTCACATGATCGAAAATGTGTTTGGCTGTCAACATCTTTAAGGGAAACCTGTGTAGGGTTTGGTTCAAGTTGCGCAGGTCCAGGATTGGTCGTAACCCACTGTCTTTCTTGGGTACAATGAAGTAACAGTCGTAGAAGCCAGACTTCATCCCAGCTGGAGGGACGATCTCGATGGCACCCTTCGCCAGTAGGGTGTCGATCTCCGCATGTAGGACAGGGGCATTGCTACCCATCATCGTATAGCGGACTCCCCGAGAGCGGGGAGGAGATCGTACGAACTGAATCGCATAGCTGAGCCTGATGGTGCAGGTGAGCCAGTTGGACAGCTTGGGAAGCGCCAGCCAGGGCCCCAAAAAATGGATCCAAGGTGCTCATGCGAGCCACAGGCGTACCCGGCGTGGGGAAGCGAAGCGGAACGACCGGCCCAGACCTGGGAGGCATGTGAGCGGCCCTTATTTTGGGTGGGGTTGAGTTCTGCACCTTGCCAGTGGAGACCAGGGGAGGCGGAGCGTCCTGTGGGGGTCTCGACTGGGAGGGGGCTGGCGACAGAGGGGACTGAAAGTGGCGAGGTACTGAGGCGGCACACACTCCCAGTTGCACCCTCTTGGGGCTCGGAGGTGAATTATTTGGTTCTTTCTTTAACCAACCATAAAGTGCCGCCAGCCCCTTTTTTGGGGGCCAACAGTGGGTTGGATTTTTTTCTAAAACAAAAGATTCTCCTCCGGCCCTCCTCTGGAGGAAGGAGTGGTCATGTCACCGTCTCCTGGAGAGAACCGAGTTCACCTCCAACTGGGCGGGTGGCCCTCCCACACCCTCACGCTTCAGCTCAGGTGAAGGCGGCTGCTGCGGCCGAGCAGGAGGGGAGAGGGGAGAGGGGAGAGGGGAGAGGGGAGAGGGGAGAGGGGAGAGGGGAGCGGACTGAGGAGCCTGTGCCGGCGGCAAAGCGGAAGCAGCAGCGGGCCACCGGGGCATGATGTGTTTAATAGCCTCAGTCTATCTCAGTGCGGCTGAGAACTGTTAGGCGCAGTCCTCAACTGCCCCACCGAATAGCCCATCTGGGAGATGGGAACGTTTAGGAAGCGTGTCCTATCAGACTCACACATCTCAACCAGGATAAGCCATATGTGGCGCTCCTGGACCACACAAGAGGACATCACTTGACCGAGAGCCTGCGCGGTCACTTTAGTCACCCGTAGGACGAGCTCAACGGCCACACGCAGCTCATGCACAAAAGCAGGGTCAGCACTGCAGTCGTGCATGTCTCTGAGCATCCTAGCCTGATAAACCTGAAGGATGGCCAGATGCAGCCCGGCCTGCAGTGATATAGGCCCCGCCCACTAGTGAGGACAAGAACCTACAGGCCTCGGATGGGTGCTTTGAGTCACCACACCACACGGGGGCACTCTGAGGATATAGTTGCATCACAACAGAAGCCTCATGGGGAAACCCCAGTGTACCCACTAAACGCGCCACTATCGAGCACCGCGAAGGCGGAAGCGGCCGCCGAATGATCACGGAAAGACAATGGGGACTTCCACGACTTCGACACCTCTTCATGCACCCATGCCGCCCCAGTGTACCCACTAAACGCGCCACTATCGAGCACCGCGAAGGCGGAAGCGGCCGCCGAATGATCACGGAAAGACAATGGGGACTTCCACGACTTCGACACCTCTTCATGCACCCATGCCGCCCCCAGATACCAATCATCCAGCTTCGAGCGCTCGGGACCTGGAGGAGGATTCCACTAGAGCCCGAGGCTCTCGGCCACTTGGATTAGCATGGCTATCAGCTCCGGATCAGATTCGGACAATGCCAACACTCCCGTGGGAGGCAGCACAGCTGAATCCTCATCTCCAGAGGAATCTCGCCTGCCTTGTGATGTGGCGATCGATGTGCGTAGGGATGAAACGATTAACGGTTTCACGATAAACAACGGTAAAATATACTGACAGTTAGTAATATCGTTTGAAATTTAATTATCAGTAAAACCGTCAGTGATTATCACGATTTTGAAACGTCACAGTAAATCCTATCCAGTCTGGTGCAGGCGCACTGCGCTGTTCATGTAAAATGCTGTTTTCTGAATGACGAAATGACAGAAGGCAGTGACAGCACCTTGAGATTTTCCAGCCTTATAAAATCTGAGGTGTGGCCATATTTTGGCTTTTACAAAGGTCCTGAGGGAAAATTAATCGAAGATGCTCTGGTCACCCTGTCCGCAGCAGAACATGCCAGAAGAAAGTTGCTGTAATAGGGGAATGACTAGGGTGACATTTAAGGAATAATAATCAGGGCTTAATTAACACCCGCCGTTTGTTTGGTGTATTGTGGCTGTGGCGTCGTGTAACACAGTCACTCACACTAGTCACTGTTGCTAGTAACTTACTTATTATAGGCTTCACAAAAGCCATCTGTTATAATCGCGCTGCACATTATAGCCTAACACACGTGTTTCTATTGAGTTTATGAATGCAATGTCTAATAATCAGATGCTTTCAGATAAACTGTCTGAGTTTTGTTCAGAGCACGCGCTCACTCACTGAAACCTGCAGTCAAAACAGAGATGAACATTCGATGTACACAGGAGATTCATTCAGCATACCGTTAAATGTTTTTGTTATAGCCTATTTCAGCATCGAAAATAGCTTAAAACAAACACCGCAGAACCATAGCGCATCTGATTTGAATGGCATAAAGTTGGCTTGACGTTCAAGAGTTGCAAATTTAGGTACCGTCTCTAAAGTTACATACAACATTGGTATTAGCGGTTGTATAAAACTGAATGTAAAGTGTTCATCTAGTTGTCGGGTATAATGCACACATTTGGATTTTTGATATTTAATAAAACAAACTGTCATATGAAAATTCATATGATTTTCATCATATGAAAATATGGATATGATTTATTTTACTGGTATACTGTTTGGGCTCATACACAAAATATGCTAGATTTAAATGTGTCATAGTTGATATAGGACACTGATGAGAATATTGCTTTAACATATTTATAAAGATAATTTAGAGATTATATTTACACCAAATTATTATTTATGCATTATGTGGTGCTTTTGACGGCAGCCAATATAAGGAAGGAAATCCCACAGAATAGAATCTTGCTTTAAAAAAGGGCATAGAGCAGCTTGATTTATTTGTTGTTTGTTCATTTTTAAATATAAAACTTGTTTAAATGTTTCCAGTGTGTGCATTGGTTCTTTTTGAACACATTATCTCATTTGAACAAAACCGTGATAATAATGATAACCGTGATCATTTGGGTCACTATAACTGTAATGTTAAATTTCCATATTTTTCATCCCTAATATAGCGCCGGTGAAACACCAGCGCTAACATCTGGTAGCGCTACGGGTTGCAGTTCCGAAAAGGGGCTTGTGGACCCAGGAATACTTGTCGGGTTGGCCCACAACAAATCCCCCAGATCACCCTGACCACCAGCCAAAGTACTGCCTCGCGAGGAGACAGTAAATTGTGGTGTGGTAGAGGGGACTCTCACTCCAGTACGGAGATCATTATTCAGTCCTGATCGCAGCACTGCAATTGTTTATTTTTTAAATTTATTTTATTTAAAAGGATCCCCATTAGCTGACACAGAGACGACAGCTAGTCTTCCTGAGGTCCAAACAATACATTTAAAACCCAATAATTACAATAACAATTACTCCAAATATATCATATGTAAATACACATGAGAGAACAACAACAACAAAAAAGCACATAATACAACCTCACTCAACCAAGCCAGACAATATGATGTTGAAAACAAAAATAGTCTTAGTCTTTTTTTAAAACCAGTTTTTCCCTTGGTTTTAAACCCCAACTGGAAGATTGTTCCAAAACACAATTGACCTATAAAACATGGTCCTCTTCATAGAGTCACATTTAGGTAGGGGTTGTTAGGGGTTGACAGTTTTGACCCATAGACCAGATATGCGAAATGAAGACCTGGGCCCGTATTTATCAAGCTTCTCAAAATGCTATTTTAGTCTTAAGTGCTGAGAATTCATGAAATTTACTCCTACTTTCAAACTTAAGTATAAAAGCAAGTTATCAAATTTCTTAAAGCTAAGAATCACTCTTATTCTCCCAGTTATTTAAGACAGCTCGAGAGGTCTCTCAAGTGGTTAGGAGTTGCCAGTAGGGGCTTGAGATGGCGCTGAGGAGACAGAGAGGTGTGCAAATCTTTCAATAGAGGGAGTGTTCGAAATGTTTGACGACAAGCAGTTAATCAAACAGTATCGTTTGGACAGAGCAGACATCATCTTTTTCAGCGCTGGTTAATGTTGGGTTTTATAAAAAAATAAAATAAAATAAAAACACTGTTCGAGTGATTCAGCAAGCAGTAGCGATAGCTTCTTTCTCCTGCCATGTCGGTTTTCTTTTGGAATCCATGGTGGCTGATTATATATTTAAAAAAATCTAGGCTATATAAAGGCAGGTCATTTATCAGCACACCAGTTTAAAAATGTAATTAAATGAATGAAAACATGTTTATCTTTCATTTAAAATGTGTATATTATAATGTATTCTCTTGAAAACACTTTATTGTCAAATGTGTGTTGGATGTAAACTCCTCTTAGGAATTTCACCATTCAATGTGAATTTATCTGAAAATATTCTTAAATAAGAACATCTATTCAGTGATTGGTCCATGCCTATGACATCATCCAAAATCCTGTTTGTGGCACAGCAAAGTGTCGTAAATCCACTCTAAGACTAGCACTTAAGATTTAGTCCTACACGTTACTTAAAGTATGATTGGGACGCTTGATAACTAACTTTTAAGCGCAGCTTTGAGCCAAGAATTTTTTTTTACTCTTAAGTCAATTCTTAGCAGTGTTCTTGTGAGTAATTCTAAGATGTAGAGCCAGACCCTACTCTACCTTACACAAAATTACCATACCAGTTATTCCAATTTCAAGGGCATGATTTACATCATTTTGGACACATGGAATATTACTGATTGGTAAAGTCTAAACAATGTGTCACGCGAGAATAGATAGGAGATGTTGTTGTTGTTAATCAGGATGTATACATCAGACAATCCCAAGATTGGGGTAGTGTTGACTTCAGGGGAGTCCTAGAAAGACGCCAAGAGGTCTGGGGTGTGAGAAAAAGCGGTCCAATCCAGTCGGAAGACCTGCACAGATCATGTAACACACACACACAAGACTTGTAGTGCACACCTCTCCTCCAAGGTTAGTGCGTCCTGTGAGCTTATCAACAGGACAAGATATCAACACCACATGACAAACGAATCTCCAGAAAGAAAAGTATGACTAATGTCATCTACCTCATTCTAAAAAGAAATATAAAGACAAAAATGTGCTTCAATCAATGGGAAAAATCACAATTGGGAGACTCAAATCCTCCCACCCCTTCCTGTCCTGGGGTTACTTACAACAGGCAGGATTCACCTCTTGGAAGTTCTAACTTTCTCTCAAGGCGCTGTTGGTCAGGACCCAGAGATAGAGGTCAGGCTATCTATGTCAGACTGTCTTTGTCAGACCGTCTCTGGAAAGCAAATTAGACACCATACAGCAGACATAGAGTCGAAATCATATTAAAAAATAGTTAAATGTATTAATGATCAAATAAAATTGATTGTCAATAATTATTTATTTTGAACGGATAATAACTGATTATTTAATTCATGAGGTTATTAAAAAATCATTCAAAAAGGATAAGATGCATATGATGAAGAGGCAAGCCCACCCCCTTCAGGGTAAAGAAATCTGTCGACTATTCGCCCCTCTTGTGTAATGTGAATGCATATCTGAATAGTAAATTATATTATCATAAAGAAAAGTTGCAGTCCGAGTATTAATAATTCTATGAAGGTATACTAAAATATTAACAGATAGTCTATGCTTGACCATCAGCCAAGCAAGATGTTCATGCATCTCTGCAACACTAGTTCTCGAAGAACAACCATTGGTTGTCTTGCAGCCTTGTTTTGAGCCACTTGTAATTTTTTTAAATGACTGCTTGATGCAGCAGACCATGCAACAGAACAGTAATCTAAATGACACAAAACCAATGTACAAACAACACGACTAAACAGCTGTGGATTTAGAAACTGTGCACATTTACACATGTCACATGTCCAGACTGTCTGTTGTGTTTTTCCCCTGTGTTTCCTGGTTTTGTTTTAGTCGCATGTTCCTTTGTTTCAGTTCCCCGCCTCAGTTTAGTCCCCTCGCCTGTTAAGTAATGTCAGCTGTGTCTAGTCATCTGTGCCACCTGTCCCCCTCGTTAGCCCTGTCTTCAGTGTTTGTATTTAGTTCCCTCGTGTTCAGTCCTTCCTTGTCTGGTCTCCGTTATACAACTCATTATCCCCATGTGGTGTTAATGTTTCTTGTAAAGACCAAGTTTATGACCAAGTTTATTGTGAATAAAACTCCTGAGTGTTTTGAAAGTCTTGGTATCCTCATCCTTTGTACATCAACACCGTAACAGAAGACCGGACCCTAACTAACAAGAATTCCATGACCAAGATGTCAAGAATTCAGTGCTCGGTGGCAGAGGAATTCCTTCTCTCCCTCCGGCAGGGTGGGCGCCCGCTGGAGAGGTATGTGGAGGACTTTCTGGAACATTTCGATCGGGAGAGCTGGAAAGATCCGATGGTGAATGCGTGCTTCCGGGATGGACTGGACGATGACCTGTTCGTGCAATTATTATCTCCTGAGGTTTGCGATAAGTCTGTAAAAGACTGCATTAATTATGTTCTTCTTCTAAGTGAGTCTGATTTCTGTGTGCTGATTCTGTCAGTAAGAGCAGTTCAGGTCATGATCATCCAGTTCATCCCTGCCAACTAGTTTACCTAATTCTGGGGCCATCCGCGTGCTTCTCCACGGCTTCTACCCGGGGGGCCTCTGCCATCGGGAAGCCAGCACAGGAGGGCTGGCTCCTAGACTTTTGGGCGGAGCCCGTTTCAGCCTTTAATGAGCCCGCTCCACTGGCTCAAGCGCCCGCTCCACTCCTTCACGAGCCCACTCCGCTGCTTCCCGAGCCCGCTCCGCTGCTTCCCGAGCCCGCTCCAGGCTTTCCCGAGCCTGCTCCAGGCCTTCACGAACCCCCCAGGCTTCAACGAGCTCACTCCAGGCTTTCCCGAGCCCACTCCAGGCCTTCACGAACCCTCTCCAGGCTTCAATGAGCTCGCTCCAGGCTTTCCTGAGCCCTCTCCAAGCTTTTCCGAGCCCTCTCCAGGCCTTCACGAGCCCGCTCTAGGCTTCAACGCGCACGCTTCAGGCCTTCAAGTGCCCCCTTCAGGCATAGACCCATGAGTGAGGATCGTGTGGGTGGGGCTCGAGTACAGCCCAAGGCTCCAGCTCCACCCAGGACTCCAGAGATGAGACAAAGACTCCTGATGGTCCCGAGACTCCAGACCCAATGACCTTCCAAGGTTTCAGGCCTGCCATGGCCTCCCGAGGCTCCAGACCCGCCATGGCCTCCCAAGGCTCCAGAACCACCATGGCCTCACCCTGAAGGCCCCAGCCAACCAGGTCCCGGCCCCCAGGGCTTCAGGGCTTTTTTTCCGTTCAGTCCCCTCGTGTTAAGTAATGTCAGCTGTGTCTAGTCTTCTGTGCCACCTGTCCCCCTTGTTAGCCCTGTCTTCAGTGTGTGTATTTAGTTCCCTCGTGTTCAGTCCTTCCTTGTCTGGTCTCCGTTATACAACCCGTTATCCCCACGTGGTGTTAATGTTTCTTGTAAAGACCAAGTTTATTGTGAATAAAACACAGTTGTTGCTACCCATTTTAGCAACAAATGTGCTAATGTGATTAGACCATGACAATGTGGAATCAAGCCAAAGTCCAAGAAGCTTCACCTTTTTACCTGCTGTATATTTTGACCATTTACTTGTATATTAATTTTAGGATTATCAGATGATATATACTTAGAAACAAATGTTATACTCTGTTTATTTGTTTTGATCCAGTTTTACAATTTGCTAATCTCACAAGACAGAACCTGATTAAGCTCTGAACATGCAGGGGCGGCATAATACAGAGTAGTATCATCAGCAAACATAGTCAATGTAGCCTTACTGAGTATATAAGGCATATCATTTGTAAAAATTGAAAATAACAAAGGTAGGCAACTGAGGCAACTTCCCTGAGGAATACCACAATCCAAGGACTTGCTACAAGATAATACACCATTAAAATAAACTCTTTGCTACCTCTCCGACAAATAGCTCTTAAACCACTTGACTGCTGAGGAAGTAAAACCATAACTAATAAGTTTAGAAATCAAATTTTCATGATCGATCACATCGAAGTGCAGTGCAGGGGGAATGACCATACCTATAAGCATGCTGAAACAGTCAAATCATTTTTAGATAAATAATCTTGCACTTGCTTAAATACAATATTTTCCAATAATTTACTTAGAATAGGCAAAATGCTTATAGGCCTACTATTTGGACCACAGAAAGTTGATTTGTGTCTTTGGGTAAAGGAATTATCTTACCCTCCTTCCAACGTTTTGGACACTCGCCACCAATCAGGCATCTGTTAAAAATGTGACAGATTGGTTTAGAAATATGTCCAGCTGATAACTTCAACAGCCGACTATCCAAGTTGTCTGTACCAGCAGTGAGAACATGACGCATCGATGAATGCATGCTTGGCGTGCGTGAGGCCCAAGCACATCAAACCGCAATCATGCCGTCCGCACCCAGGAACAGAGCACGGGCGAGACATCTTTAAAAAGACGTGCCGCGTGCAGCTCTTTTAGAGAGGAGTTTTACTCAGGCAGAGTGCTGAGACGCCCAGGGAGAACACACACACCTGTACAGACCACTGTGAAGATCGGACAGGAATGCGGAACCCGCTGGAATGCGCTGTATCACCAACACTCTGGGGAGACACTCGTCTTGAAGAGATATAATGCTTAGGAAGGCAAGTAGTACTCGGCTCCTAAGCAGAAGCATAAATGCGTGACTGCTATGGAATGCCGTTTATACCCACGCAGTGGGGCAGGGTTGCATAAGGCAAATTCCGCAGACCTATGACATTTTCATGTCATTGGATCGTTTTGATTGAGATGATTGAGATTGAAGGCAGCTGGCTTTCTAAGAGAAACCCCCATTTTGTCAGTACTGACGTAACTCGTAGTGTACTGACTGAAAGGGAACTCAGAAGCTAACGTCTCGGTTACGTATGTAACCCTCGTTCCCTGAAGGAGGGAACGGAGAAGAATGTCGGAACTGACAGACGAATTGGGATCTGACTTTAGAGACCAATCTTACTTCGAGTGTGTAAAAACGAGCCAATGAAATTTGGCATGCGATCCACGCATTCAGCGCTCCGACCCGCAGCGCGGGTATAAATAGGAAGTGGAATGGTAGATCGGCGCCTTTTTTCTGCTGAGGAGCTGGCTAGTGACTCGGTCTCCTAGCAGAAGCACAGCGCCTGGCGTTGGGTTGTACGTCTCCGTTCCCTCCTTCAGGGAATGAGAGTTACATACGTAACCGAGACGTTCCCTTTCAGTCGGTCACGTTCAACGTACGTCTGAACTGACCAACGAATTGGGATCCCTATTGAAAACGCCAGGCTGGCCCTTCCAGCTTCCTGCTTGAGCGCACTCTACCATCTAGTATGGTACGGAAGTCAGGGCTCCAAGCAGGGAGGACAGTCACTGCTGTTTCTGCAAGACCCACTCAGTATGACTATTGGAAAACTCTGGGAAAGCGTGCCCGTCTCGGGAGACGGAACGCTGTGGAGCCCCGGCCCACGGAGGGCATGGTGGTTGAATATACATAAGGACTAACCTGACATGGTAGTGCAACATATGGCAGTCTCTGGGGTGGTTCCAACCTAATTTTAGAGGGGAAAGAACACGCCAAAGACGACAGAGCGAGTTCTGTCCAGGGAAAGACACGGGGCTAGCCGGTTAGGGTAGCTGGTACTGTGGAAGAATACACATATGGGGTTGCCGTGAGGGAACTGCTACATATGGAACCCAGCCTACAACCACGTTCCACAAGCATACGGGTACAGGCCTAGCGTCAGACGTTCCGCAACGTCCTGATGAAGTCTGCAAAAGACCTGAGACTGGGACGGAGATTTGTCTTCCAACAAGACAATGATCCAAAACATAAAGCAAAATCTACAATGGAATGGTTCAAAAATAAACATATCCAGGTGTTAGAATGGCCAAGTCAAATTCCAGACCTGAATCCAATCAAGAATCTGTAGAAAGAACTGAAAACTGCTGTTTACAAACGCTCCCCATCCAACCTCACTGAGCTCGAGCTTTTCTGCAAGGGGGAATGGGCAAAAATTTCAGTCTCTCAATGTGCAAAACAGAGACATACCTTAAGGACTTACAGCTGTAATCACAGCAAAAGGTGGTGCTACAAAGTATTAACTTAAGGGGGCCGAATAATTTTGCACGCCCAATTTTTCAGTTTTTGATTTTTTTAAAAAGTTTGAAATATCCAATGAATTTTGTTCCACTTCTTGATTGTGTCCCACTTGTTGTTGTTTCTTCACAAAAAAAAGTTCAAGGGGGCCGAATACTTTCGCAAGGCACTGTATTTTATATATATATATATATATATATATATATATATATATATATATATATATATATATATATATATATATATATATATATTTCTAAATATATTATTATTTGCTACTTAAATCTACAACATTTTTAAGAACATAAAATATATTAGATCAAAAGAGTGCAGAATCAACTTTGCGCTGCTGCCCGAGATCACGTCAAAGATCAGACAAATTTCCACGTGCATCTTGAAAAGTGGATGTTTTGGAAAGTGCTGAAGCAAGTTTTTGTGCCATCTAGTGGTTTAGAGAAAAATAAAATCAATGAAGCATTTAACCCCACGGAGCCTTTAGCCCTGTTGTACCCTATACACTTGGCCTACTTTTTAAAATCTTTATTTGAATATGGCAACATTCTTATTTATTTATTTATTTATTTTTTTAAATATTTGAATATGGGCAACATGAAACCTCGTTAAAAAAAAAACTTTTTCTATAATTGAATCACTGACAGAGGTCCTCCCCATCAGCCAATCACTGTGGTCATAGTTAACAAGTGTGATGACATCCATAGCAACGATGTCAACCTCGCCCCTTACTCTTAAGGCTACAACATACACCGCAAAAACAGAGAAAAAAGTTATCTTTAAGATAAAATTATGTTGATGTTTAAAACAATAAAAAAATCTTGCTAATGACACACAATTCCCTTTGAACATGATTGCATGTATATTGCCTTTTATTAAAATAAAAGATCCATATTACCATGTATCCATATAATGATAAAGAAATCCATATTGGATTCTACATAGGATTACAAAATAGATGTTTTATAGAAGCATAGATACTTCAAATCCATCATATTATTTTCAAACCTTGCTGAATCTTCCCTACTTCTAAAACAACATAAGATATTGGTTAACATGTATTTAAAGGGGGGGTGAAATGCTGTTTCATGCATACTGATCTTTTTACACTGTTAAAGACTTGGAATCCCATACTAAACATAGACAAAGTTTCAAAAGTTAAGGTGGACGTTTGATGGGAGTATTTCTTTGTCAAAAATACTACTTCCGGTTAGTCATAAGTTTCGGCAAGTTTTTTGAGATCATGCGTCCCCTTTGACGTTAATGGGGGCGG
Source organism: Pseudorasbora parva (assembly GCF_024679245.1). Classification (NCBI taxonomy): domain Eukaryota; kingdom Metazoa; phylum Chordata; class Actinopteri; order Cypriniformes; family Gobionidae; genus Pseudorasbora; species Pseudorasbora parva. The sequence goes on from NC_090175.1 coordinate 34,819,007, forward strand.
AATTTCCTTGTATGGGCCTTACGGACAATTCTACCGGAAGCGCGTGAGAGAGAGAGAGGGAGAGAGCGAAAGTAACAGGCTACGCCCATCAAAGCGCTGGCTTGTAGGATGCTGGACAGGTGATGTGCACATAACAATGTCACCAAAAAAGTGCGTTTTTGGTTGCCAGACCAAGACAGTCCTGCACAGATTCGCCAAAAACCCTGCGTTAAGGCAACAGTGGATGTAATTTGCTTTTCCGGATCAGCAACTTAGTTGCGCGAATGTTTATATCTGTTCGCTGCATTTCGGTGCCGACTGTTTCATAAACAAGGCCCAGCTCGACGCCGGATTTTCCCGATCACCTAATGCTGAATGATGGAGCAGTCCCAACGTTAGAACCGCAGGCGGTGAGTGAGACTGCTTCAAATGTCTGTGTTTTTTTTAGTCTGCTTACTGTCTACACAAACCACGCGTAAACACACAAACACACGTGCACAACTGCACTTCCCACATGTACACCTTCAAAGACAAAAATACGACGATATAATTCAAGTATAAATATGTAAATAACACAAGCCACTAAGCATATTATATAGTTAGTGTATAACTTGTACCACATAGAGACGTCCTGCTCTAGTCGTTTTTGCTGCTGCTCCTGTTCAACTGCAGCCTCTGGGTCTGATTCCGGATCATAGATGTATGGCTGTATCTGATTAAAAGCCATATTTTTATTTTGAATAAAGTTTTTTTCCCGCTGTTAGGGATGACACAGCTTTACGACGCACTCGACTCAACATAGCAGCAGCGAGCACACGTCATTATTTAGCTCCGCTCACACGACACGCCCCCACCCGCTCGGCTTTTTTCGGAAAGACTCGGAACAGCGCATCTTTCTTATATAATTATTAAAAAAATAAAGACTTTTCGGAGATATGCAGGATGCAATGCTACTCTATAGGTACTCAAGATTGACATGACACTGACTGAAACTGAGTGTTTCACCCCCCCTTTAAAAAGAAACAGCCACCCAGCACTAAGAGCAGTCTTATGACTTAAAAAAATCTTTCCTTCCCACTCTTTCATCCATTTTTTTACTTTGTACTATGAGTTTCTAAAAAAAACTATATATATATATATATATATATATATATATATATATATATTGCAGATTTATTAAAAAAGAAAAACTGAAATATTGCATGGTCCTAAGCATTCAGACCCTTTCTTATGATTATCCTTGAGATGGTTTTACACCTTTATTTTAGTGCAGCTGTGAAAAAACATCTGCGACACTTAAAGAGTTAGTTCACCCAAAAATGAAATTGCTATCATTAATGACTCTAATGTTGTTCCACACCCGTAAGACCTCTGTTTATCTTCGGAACACAGTTTAAGATATTTTATATTTAGTCCGAGAGCGTATACAAGTGTATACAAGCTATACTCTCAATGTCCAGAAAGGTAATAAAAACATCATCAAAGTAGTCCATATGTGACATCTGTTGGTTAATTAGAATCTCTTAAAGCATTGAAAATACATTGGTCCAAAAATAACAAAAACGTCCCCGGTTACGTATGTAACCTTAGTTCCCTGAGAACAGGGAACGAGACGCTGCGTCAGCTGACGCTACGGGGAACGCCTTCAGCGTGACAGGTGTCTGAAATCGCATTCAAATCACAATCCTACTGACCGTCGGCAGCTGGTGATGTCATCACCGTGCGACCAGGAAGTATAAAAAGGCACCGTGCCAACATGACAACATCCGCTTCGTCTGAAGGGACTGTGGGCAGGCACACCTTGAAGCATGGCCATGTGACGCAGCGTTTCGATCCCTGTTCTCAGGGAACTAAGGTTACATACGTAACCGGGGACGTTCCCTTTCGAAAGGGAACTCGCGCTGCGTCAGCTGACGCTACGGGGAACGATATACCCACGCCGCCATGCTGAGGGGAGTCCACGCCCCTTACTGGCAGTGAGAACTGCCTGGACGAGTGTTCGCGGAAAGTCTGAACCACTCCCCCTCTAGCCACACAGGCTGCCAGTGACATCATTCCCTACGGTCATAGCCCAAGCTATGTCCCTTAAGGGAATGTGGCTAGGGGAACCGAGGGCGCCACCAGCCGTCACTAATTCGGGAAAACCCTTCACCGAATGCCACCAGGGAGGCCTCACCTGGCATCACTTTTGTGGGACACCCCAGCTTGGCCTACCCTGTCTGTCAAAAAAGAGCCTCCGGACATCGCTCTACTTATGAGCATCCAGACTGAGGGACTGCAAAGTGGCAATGTCCTTCTCAGACCGGAACTCGGAGACGGGAATCCTGGAGAGCAGTACTCAGCTTAGTGCTTCTTACCCTTGCCATCGAGGGGAGTCTCTTCTGCTCGATCCTAGGATCTACTGAGCACATTTATTACAGGGGTGCTCAGGAGGCCTAAAAAGGCCTATGGACTCATCTACCCGGGAGGCCCAGAGGGGGGCCTGCCCGTCTGATCAGACTCAAGCGGCCGTAAGCTCGCAGACGACCCTCAATGAGGGGAGCTCTTAAGCCAGCTTGGTAGGTAAACCATGCTGTAGGCTAGCCAGTTCCCTGTCCTGAAGGGACTGCGCAGCAGAAACGGAGACTCGTTGTGCTAGGGCACGAGCCCGCCACTGAGTTATACCGGCCCAGGCCGGGACCCAACGGCAGGCAGCCGCTAGCTGTCAGCCCAAAGCCAGTTCTACGTTCCCGCTTAGGGGAACCGTTTCCCCTCCAGGGAGGCCAGGAGGCGCCTCTACCTGGCACCGTTAGTGCTAGCTGTTAAGAGCCGCAGGAAGGTGGCTTTACTGGTTCCTCACTCATGAGGCCATAACGCCAGAAGCCACCTATGCTAATGGCTAGCTTGTCACCGAGACCTGGTCCGGGAATCCCCTCCCAAAAAGGCCCGAAGAGGCCTGACAGCATAATACACTGGCCTACCGAGCGTCCCAGCTCGGGGGCTCACCCACAGGCGGCCTAGAGCGGCCTACTTCCTGCCAGCCAACGTGCAAACTGTCGGGAGCTATTGTGTTCCCGGGGCTCGCCTCCAGGGAGGCCTGTTTGATGCCACATACAGTCCGGTCCTTTTAGGGCGGCCTGGAGAGGCCTATTGCCGAATGGCAGTTCCCTATTAGATTGGTGACATACGGTGCTTATCCGATGGCAAATCCCACCGGAAACCCCGCAGGGCCAGGAAACGACCATAGGACGGCCTGAAGCGGCCCGTCCCTGATAGCAGACTATGCTAGCCGCCTGGCTAGCACCCACGCACACTGTCGCAAGACCTGGGAACCGGGGCTCACCCTACAGGAGGCCTAAAGCGGCCTAGATCCTGTCAACCAATGGTCGGAACCCTAGGTCACCCCCTCAGGGGACGCCATGTGAGGCATGCTGAAACTCAGCGAGCCCTTAAAGTCGGGCTGACAGTGGCTGTCTGCTGGCTGATGAGGACTGGGTATCCAGTCACTACCTGGGGACTCATCCACAGGGAGGCCGTTAGGGGCCTACTTATGAAGAGGTTTCTGCTGCAGCCGACATCGTTAGGGAGAACCCTCCCTGCTCACATGGGCCACAATGTCAGAACTCACCCGCAGGGAGGCCTACTGAGGCCTACCACCTGACCCAGAGTTAACAGCCCGGACTGCCTCGGCTGGCGTCTCCCGCCAGCCCGCCTTCTATAGTCGGTCCGCCCCAGCGGCCCATAGCAGCCTTCTGCGACGGCGCAGTCTCTCAGGCAGCGCCTACCAGCGTGGACCTAAAACACAATGCCCACAGCAGTGCACTCAGCATAAAATGCCTTGTACCCTCTAAAGCGAGGGGAGTACAACTTACGCCACCTGCCTCCAGGGCGGCCGTCTGGTCGTCCAGCGGTCCGCCGTCCGCGCAAGGGCATCAGCCGTGACAGTGTTTCGACTCCAGGGGAGCATCCTACCAACCGATGCTTTCAGATGGTTGCGAAGTACAGCTCGACCCGAGCCTAAAAGGTGAAGCAGAAGACACAGAGCAAAAAGTGAAATACATTGAACACACACAACCGGCCATTTCCTGAACCAAGCCGGGGGGCCGCCCAGAAGTGGCGGCCGCACTAGCTCTGGGGGGCGGGGCTAGCAAAACCAGTCTGACTGCGCACCGCGAAGAGACGCCTACCCCGTCCCCACGACCACTGGCTGAGTCGCGATTCATTCTGCTACACACCTTTTAGCATTAATAACAACCCCCAAATGCAGAAGGGGGGTGGGCATTGGCCGGACAACCCTACTACGGGGAGGCCGGGTAGGGATACAAAGCTCCTGCGGGGATACCGACAGGAGCCCGGGGCAACTGCCAGGGCGATATGCCACCGCGATATGCCACCGCGAGACGCCACCGTCATCCCATCAACAGCCTAGGCCAACTTGATGCACTAGCATCGGTCTGATAATCCCACAACAACGGCCCTAAGAAGGACTGGGACAGATCTTACTGTAGTTCATGCGCTAGCCTAACCTCACAAATTCATCTAGATATTTCACTAGCAGAGGTGCCACCGCTACCCAGAGGTGGCTACAGCTAAAAACGTTCGCCAGGAGAACATACGTCAGTTTATATCGCCGCTACATGCCCGCGGCATGTGCGGTGGCCTCATCTGCTCATATTACACATATCCAGAAGAGAAACAGCCTTATAAACTACTGTTGCTACACCAGCAAACATCAGCCTACAAACACCCACTGTGTTTATACAAACATCGTTCTAGCCACCTTTACCGGGGAACTACAGGCCCACATTTCCATCTGTTAATACTTTCCTTCGACAAAATATCCCTCAGGGAAGCATAGAGTCCAAACATACGGCATTAAAAAGAAGAATGTTTGCCCTAAAAGGGGACTCACCCGCTGTCTTCAGTGCCTCATCGCTTCATGTAACATGCATGCTTCGTCGCACTAACCTGAGGGTGGGGCGCTCTCACACACCGGCTTGGCAGGCCGTCAGAGTCTCACATCCGCTCATCATCGGCCCGCGCGGCCTGGTGTAAAGCGCGCCCGGGGAGAGAAAAGAAAAGAAAACAAAGGAGGGGACACTAAACTCACTTCCGCGCCCTCGGGGACGGAGACTCACCACCTCGCTTCCGGCGCTGGAAGCGCTTCTTCTCCCCGATGTCCCTCCTCCTGTTGCGGGTGTCCCGCCTCTTCTGCGTCCTACTCCTCCACGGAGGGGGCGCACGAGAGGCCACGCTGCTGCGTTGGCCCAGTCGGTGATCCTCGAATCCCGAAGAGCCAGGGACACCCTCCTGCCTGGGCGCCACCCCGGACCTCAGCGGAATACATGTTCTATACGCCGCTGAGCGCGCCCTCGCCTCTCTGAACTTTCCCACCACCGCCTCGACGGAGGTGCCGAAAAGTTCAAAGGGCGAGACCGGGGCATCAACGAGAAAGGCCTTTTCTTTCCCCCCGATGTCCGCCAGGTTCAACCACAGATGCCTCTCCGTGGCGACCATAGCCGCCATCGATCGTCCGATGGCGACTGCTGTGTATTTGGCCGCCCGGAGAGAGAGATCCGTGGTGCGGCGCAACTCAGCCATCGCATCAGGGGGTAGGCCCTCCCCCTGATCGAGGTCCCTCAGCAGATCGGCCTGCAACACTGCAACACTGTGCAAGGCCGCCGCCTGACCTGCCGACGTGTATGCCCTGCCGTTAAGACGCGAGGTCGTCTTCAATGGTTTAGACGGCAGGGCAGGAGCTCTTAGTGTCGACGGCCGCCCAGACGCGAGATAGTTCGCGAACGTCTCGCCCAGGACAGACGGCGCCGCTCAGCCTCAGCTTGAGCGGGACCGCTCCCAGATGCTGGCTCTTCCTTCCTCGAGAAGAAGGCCAAGCGAGAGCGGAGCGTCCTCAACGGAAAACGCTCGCAGTTTGCGCAGGAAGCCCCCTCGAGAACCTCCCGCGCGTGCTCTTCCCCCAGGCAGAGCACACAAAGGGTGTGTGTGTCCTCAGGCGTGAGAAACCTGGGACATGGATCAGCGCAATTCCTGTATGCTCCCTTCACTTTGCGTGTGCACTTCATTCTGACGTTCCAGCGAACCAAACAAAACAGTCCCTGAAGACGAAAGGATGTTGTCATGTTGGCACGGTGCCTTTTTATACTTCCTGGTCGCACGGTGATGACATCACCAGCTGCCGACGGTCAGTAGGATTGTGATTTGATAGCGATTTCAGACACCTGTCACGCTGAAGGCGTTCCCCGTAGCGTCAGCTGACGCAGCGCGAGTTCCCTTTCGAAAGGGAACTATGACTTTATTCAGCATTGTCTTCTCTTCCTTGTTTGTGTTCAATCCTCAAATAAAGATTCAAATGGTTATGAATCAGTGAATCGATCAATGATTTAGATCGCCAATGTCATGTGATTTCAGCAGTTAAATATGAAGTGCGCCCTATTTTTTCATTGTAGATTAATTTATTATTGTGCAAAAAAAAAATATACGTACAATCCTACACATCTTCGGTGGTTAGTGACCCTATACCATTTTGACAAAAAACTAGTGCAAAAATAGGCATTTAATTATAATTCTATTTTTTTTTTCTTTTGTATGTTGTTTAAAATGGATTGATTGAGGAATACTTAGAAGGTTGATGTCTTAACTTAAAAAAAATAATGAGGGTAGTGAATGACGTATGCATTTAAGGTGTTCCGAAGATGAACGGAGGTCTTACAGGTGTGGAACGACATTAGGGTGAGTCATTATTGACATTAATTTCATTTTTGGGTGAACTAAGTCTTTAAGGTTTCTAAGAGCAGAGTGGCCTCCATAATCCTTAAATGGAAGACGTCTGGGAAGACCACAACCCTTCCTAGAGCTGGCCGTCCGGTCAAACTGAGCTATCAGGGGAGAAGAGCCTTGGTGAGAGAGGTAAATAGAACCCAAAGATCACTGTGGATGAGCTCCAGAGATGCAGTTTGGTGATGGAAAAAAGCTGTAGAAAGTCAACCATCACTGCAGCCCTCCACCAGTCGGGGCTTTATGGCAGAGTGGTCTGACGGAAGCCTCTCGTCAGTGCAAGACACATGAAAGTTTGCTAACAAAAAAAACACCCGAAGGACTCCAAGTTGGTGAGAAATGATATTATCTTGTCTGCTAAGACCAAGATGGAACTTTTTGGCCTAAATTCTAAGTGGTATGTGTGGAAAAACAAGACCTCAGACCACCATTCTCATGGTCGAATCTTTGCGGGTGTTATGAAACGAGGATCATACCATTTTGGCAATATGAAGTCGCTCAATATTTTACAGACGTGAGCTGAGCTGAGCATCCTGTGTTTGAAGCTCAGCGCCGCACCTTTAAAATTCGAACACATTCAATGAGTGTACACAAACCGGCGGCGGCATTCGGTGCCTTTCCTCGGTGACTCAGGAAGTTGTTTAAAATCCTGCCGCACCACAGAGCTCCATTTCAAAGTTATATATAAAATGTATATTATATTTCCCTCAAATCGTCAATGTACATACTGCTTTCACCCTGTGCTACTAGACTACTGTGCTACTAGTGTGAGATACTTGAGACGCGGCGCTGAGCTTAGTGTCCGATGTGCGACCCCGTTTAGGCACAATCGGCTTAAGAACGTATATGCAAACACACTGAAAGTGTTCTTTTCCTCTCTAGACAGTTTTTTTTTATTTTATTTTTTTAGGTTTATTTATCCAAATGTTCTTTTATATATTTGTGTGATATTCTGTTTTTTAATCGCATCTTTAACATGGCCACACCTCTGGATTTGATAGACATCTTTCACCTTTCTGTTTCATTAAGATTTCTGAGTCAATGAATAAGGAAAGATAAATAAGGAATGTATCTATAACATCAACATTCCTCATTCCTTTTGTACGCTTCAAGTTCTTTATTAATTCTAAACTATAGCCACTAGTCTCACATTTTATGCACTTCAAAAAAAAAAAAAAAATTGCTCACTTTCTGAGCCAGACAGATCAGTAACACTCTAAACTTCAGAACTTTTAGTAACAGTCTCATATTGTGTTTTTACTTTGATGTCATTTGAATTATTTGTTTTTACAAACTCAATATCCATCGTCTCATCACTTTTTCGATTTTGTTTATCACAACTTCATTCCCTGGTTCTTCCTTGTTCAATTTCAAATCCAAAACCTCACCAAGGTTTTTTTCCCTCTTTTTCCCTCTCTGACCTTTTTCAGGACAAATGCGCAAATGTGTACCTCTGTCCTGCAACCAAAACATTTTATGTTTTCGGTTATTGCAAAGATTATATATTTGAAAACAGTCAACTCCAATCACAGAAACCAACTGTCCATGTTTAGAAAATTTGTGTTGCAGCGATTCATTACTAACAAATGGGGGCATGTTAGATAGTAAAACTTTTCTTGCTTGGTTAAAAAATGGGAAAAGCCTAATCAAACTGTTATTAAAGACTATACCACTTCAGCTCTGCGCCCCATACATAGGTCCAAATTTGCATACGTCATAATTATTCATAATTCGAAAATCTCATCAATTTTATCCAGCAATAACTCCACAGCGCTGTTCATTCTAGACGCTGAATGCTGCACTACTACTGTGACCAAACACCTTTCCACTAAAGGGGTGGTAACACTACACATTTCATTCCATTGACTTCCATTCATATGCATTTGAATGATTCAGACCAGAAATGCTAGCCTGATGTTGTCATACTTAATTCTAGTCAGAATATGAGTCTGATACCGCTCCATTGGGCTGTGATTATGGGGCGTGTTTTAACCGAACCAGGAAAAAACTCAATTGGATAGACCTAGAACCAATACCCCCCCCCCCCCCCCCCACCCCCCCCTCTTGGATTAGAACAAATTCAAAAAAGCTAAATTCAACCACTATGACGTGGATGATTATGTTACTGTTTATCATCTGTCCATCATCATCTAAAGCCTGCCCTGACAATTTAATTGGTCTGAACAGTTTCTGTTCAGGCATAATTACTCCGCTATGGATCAAGTCCAGACCGAACTGCCTGAGCTCAAATGTTGTGGGCAGTGCAGAGTTCGGCTGGCATCCAGGCTACAGAAATGCGTTCCAACAGCAAATTTGCATCTTGTGAAGACGTGTGAACAGTACAGGATCGATATGTCATTGTGTCAATAAGATTATATTTTTTTTTTTATTTGATTTAGATTATATACTGTATTAAACTAGCAGACATATCACCCTGTAGACCAATACTGATTTCCCACTGAAGCTAAGCAGGGCTGAGCCTGGTCAGTACCTGGATGGGAGACCAACGTGGAAAACTATGTAGCTGCTGGTAGAGCTGTTAGCGAGGCCAGCAGAGTGCGCACCCTGTGGTCTGTGTGGGTCCTAACACCCCAGTATAGTGATGGGGACACTATACTGTCAAAGAGCACCGTCCTTCGGATGAGATGTTAAACTGAGGTCCTGACTCTCTGTGGTCATTAAAAATCTTTCCATCATGGCCTCCTAATAATCCCTATATACTGATTGGCCTTATCACTCTGTCTCCTCTCCACCATAAGCTAGTGTGTGGTGGGCATTCTGGCACAATATGGCTGCCGACGAATCATCCAGGTGGATGCTGCACATTGGTGGTGGTTGAGGAGATTCCCCCTTCTATATGTAAAGCGCTTTGAGTGGCCAGAAAAGCGCTATATAAATGTAACAAAATTTTATTATTAATAATAATTATTTTGTTTACATTTAAATGTATTACTTTTTGTTATGTATTGAATTGATGTTTATAAAAAAGACAGAGTGTAACGTCATATCACAGCCATTACAGTGTCCGTAAAAATGCCATGTACTCAACCATGGAACCTGACTGATGGTGCAGATTAACACATATTCTTCAACAGGAAACTCATCTCATACTTCCACTTTTATTCCATGCTGATTGGGTGAGATGCTCATAACTCGCCTTCTCCGCAATCGCCATGACAGCCAGTAAAAAAAAAAAAAAAAAAACTGGCCAACATACCCCCCCCACAACAATACTGTCAGTGATTTGTAACCATATATAGTGATTTTTTTTAAGTGAAAACAATGAGAGAAATAACACTTAAGCAAATTAGACCTTAGAAATGGGTTAAAAAAAATCCACAGCCACGCTCCGTTTCACACTCACTCAGCAAACACCCACGCATGCGCACGAAAGAGAGGGAAAGAGAGAGAGCTAAGTGCAGTGAGACCTTATGATTGAGTCTCATATTCCCCACTGATGTTCTGAAAGCTGAGCACTGATCTCTATTTACATCCCTTATGTAAGTAAGAGGGCGCTAATGACTCTACTTTTCCAGCTCTCTGTGTGTGTCCACTGTATATGTGTGTGTTGTATAAATGTGTGTCTCTGGTAGCAGGGGATTTGGAGTGGGTGTTCACTCACATTCAACAGTCACTCCACATGGCCTACTGCCTCTTTTGTCTTTTTATAGCTTCCTTCTGGGAGACACTGCACTCCCCCAGAATGCAACACAAGCCAAACACCTCTCAGTTCCTCCACCAGAGCCAGCCCTTAGGGGTTACTGTGATTCTTCCCCTCTTTTTCAGCACACCTTCTCTGATCCTTCTCTTCTCTTCAGTAACTGGCAGCTCTCATGGTTTTGAGCATATGTGGAAACATGGGAGATATTACAGCATTCTTTTTGGTAGGAGGTGAAACTTGTGACACAGAAGATCCTGCCTTATCTACTTCTCTGTGGATATGTACTTCACGTCTCTAGTTGTGCAAGTTTTTTTTTCTTCTTCTTTTTCTTCTTCCACAAGCACAGGACAGCAACTTTGGTTTTATGTGTATATTTAATTGATAAATCTTAACAAGAAGAACTGCTTTTGAAAACAAATAATTTATTTGACCTTACCTGAGAAGCTTTTAGAAGCTGAGAATTTTGTTAAAATGGCTTTATACGTTATTTTTATTTAATTATTATTTTCGATTTTCAGGCTATGCATTTCCTTGAGTATTATGGTGTTGTGATAGCCAGGGGTGTCAGTAAGTCAGTAGTTTTCTATACATACATATACATTAATCAGAGTGTGGCTTATTTTGTTTACGTTTGAAGTGTTTTTTATGATAAAAATGCAATACCCAACCCATTGGTATCACTATGGTATTTGGTCCGGGGGCCCAGCAAGATGCTTTTTACCCAGGGCCCAAAATTTGGTTCTACACCACTGGTGATAGCTAATTACCACACTCCCTACTTAGTTGTGAACATCCCTGTTCTTCTTATAATTCTTTGTGCTATTTCCAATAGCTTTAAATAGGCAGGTGTATTGGTGAACAATTGGTTAGAAGTAAAATGTGGAGAAGGGGTGGTGGAGCGATGCTGTTAACTCTTTCCCCAGTGTTTTAAAAAAAGTGTTATTCTAGCTTCTTGCATTCTTTTTTCATCAACACTTGAATATGGGTAAGTTTCATAAAAAAATAAAATAAAAAAATAAATAAAAAATGTTTAAAAAATTTGAACAAAAAGCTGAGAAAATCACATTTCCAGATTAGATTCAGAGCGATGATCAAAGTCCATCTGCAAAGATTCCATTAACCCCCCTAATGCTTTGCACAGTCCTGTAGCTCGTCCTGGGTCCACATTTCATTCACTAAAATTAGGCAGTTTTGTTTGATAGGTTTAATGTTGATCACGTTATTTTTAATATGATTACATACGATCGGTTGTTTTACTGTCTTCCTCGCGTGTTTTGATCAGGAGATTCAGTACTCATTCAGAAGATGTGTAATAGCACCCTCTAGAATAGCATCCTAGAGTCCCTAGCTTCTAACAGTGAAAACATGGAAACCCACAAAATTCTGTTTTGGACTGGACGTTTTTTCTCAAAAATAACGGAAAATTCTGTGTTTGGTGGGGAAAGAGTTAAACTGTCAACAAACTGAGGTTAAACTGTTGCATCTATTACCTCATTACTCTTATTGTTGATTAGCTGAGTGCTCTCTCCTTGTGTCAATTATCTGAACTTGCTCCTCCCAAACCTTGTTCATAAAACATAATTTTATGAGTTCACACATACATATAATTTATAGACAGTAAATTTAAATGCATATTTGGTATGCTGTCTGAGAGGAGGGCTTTGAGCTTGGAAGGCCAAACCCAAAGTGCCCCCTAAAAGGCTAAAGAGCATAGGTCAGATACCTGGCTAAATACCCCCCAAAGGAGTGCAGTGCTTGGCTGGCTGGTATCTCGAGAAGGGTCCTGGTTGCTTGACCAGAGACCTCATGTATCAACCTTGCATATGCACAAAAAACTTTGCATATGGCAGCTTTCACATTCACGGTCGGATGCACTAACAGTGAGGAATGTGCGTTCCTCCATGCCAATTTCATGTCTGGCATACGTACATTTCTCATTGTTTTTGTCCATTGGCAAATATTACAGGCATTGAAGTGAAGTTGCAAACATTACACAACGAATTGTCTATTGCACCACCACCTGTGGGAAGCATTGTGCAGGTGCAGACAACACTTGGTTTCCTGGCAACTGTTTCTTTGCAAAGGGAACTGGCAGAACGCTCAGGAATAAGCCAGTCATCTTTGAGCCGCGCAAGGCCAGCGGTATGGGACAGGATCATTTGCATATCTACCAGGTATATAAGGTTCCCATATGATACAATTTGCAGCAATAGCGTTTTGCTATTGTAATCAGAGTGATCGACTGCACACACATTACTATAAAGGTGCCATCTGAAGAAGAATTTGCATATGTGAATTGTTAATTTTTTTTTTTTTTTTTTTGTGCAGGTAATATGTGACGCACAAATGTGCCTAACAAATATTGTGACAAGGTGGCCCTATGGATGTATGATTCATATATCCATACAAACAGCATGGTTGGGATGAGGCTCCAAGCTGGCAGAGTGTGCAATGGGTGACTTCTTGGTGAGTGACGCATTTAAATGTTATAATTCTATCTAATTGTATTTATTTATTTTTATTCTTCAACATCCCTTCAGGAGACACGGTTATCCACTAAATAAGTTGCTGTTAACGAGAATGCAGATAAAATGATATGGTGGGGGGGGGGGGGGGGGGGTGCATTGCTGTTATACTACCCTGGAAGGTGTGCCACATTGTGCTGGTCTTTGGTGTGCTGCCCAATGTCGCACACAGGCATGGCATACCACTTGGTGAGGTGGAAGCACCACCAGATGACCCTGACCCAGGACGAATGGTAAATGGACTGCATTTATATAGCGCTTTAAACAGACCTATGGCCATCCAAAAAGTTTTACATATTGCCTCACATTCTCTTTGTTTTTACACTGTGTTCTGCAGTTCTCTAATAAAAGGGTATTTCATGCTATTCTGTATCACATGTATATCACAAAATCATGATGAACAATCGGATGAAATACCCTTTAATTAGAGAACTGCAGAACACAGTGTAAAAACTAAATAGTTTCCTTAATGTACATATGTAATTTAAGGAAAATATTTTGTTTTTACACTGTGTTCTGCAGTTCTCTAATAAAAGGGTATTTCATGCTATTCGGTATCACATTAATACAATAAAATGTCAAACGCTGCAAATACAGTCATGAAGCACAATCGCTGCTCATCATTGGTCCATTACAAAACCGTCATAAAAAAGCATGTGTTCAGTTGCAGTCACACTCTGGCGGTAGGAGGGCAGTTTTCTCTTTTACTCCACCTTGAATGAATGAGAATCTTTATTTCACATATTTTGCATACTGTAAGCACATGTAAATAAAACTTTTTGAAAATCAACATTGCTATTTTTATATACACTCACCTTAAGGATTATTAGGAACAGCTGTTCAATTTCTCATTAATGCAATTATCTAATCAACCAATCACATGGCAGTTGCTTCAATGCATTTAAGAGTTGTGGTCCTGGTCAAGACAATCTCCTGAACTCAAAACTGAATGTCAGAATGGGAAAGAAAGGGGATTTAAAGGGGGGGTGAAATGCTGTTTCATGCATACTGAGCTTTTTACACCTTTAAAGACTTGGATTCCCATCCTAAACATAGACAAAGTTTCAAAAACTAATGTTGGACGTTTGATGGAGTATTTCTGTGTTAAAAATACTCCTTCCGGTTTCTCACAAGTTTCGGCGAGTTTTTTTCGAGTATGGGTCTATTTGACGTTAAATAGAGCGGAAGGTCCTTGTATGGGCTGTACGGGCTCTTCTCCCGGAAGGGTGCGCGCGCGTCACTAGAGGGAGAGAGAGGAAATGCACGCTGTAAACAGTCTCAGTCTCAGCTGCAGATCCAGTCGTCCGTGAACACTTATGTGCTCCACTTTATTCCTATGGGTGACGTCGAGCGGCTTCAGCACAGCATTGCGGGAAGGCAGCGCTGCATTTGAACCGATTTGAACGCAGAAATGACGGGAAGCTTCAAGGCATCGCTTCAGTCGCGTCGCAAAGTGGATTTCCACGCCACTGCTGTCACAGGACTTCACCAAATCATACCAAAGAAGTGTGTTTTTGACAGAGCGGTCGTGCTTTGGAAGATGCCGGTGAGTAAATCAACTTCAAATGTCTCTGCTATTGGCTACCGTCGCATGAGTAAACATCAGTAAACGGTACGATCGCGTGCTTCGTCATTCAAATGCGCTAACGGTTACTCCATTGTTGTTCTGTATAACGTTACACTATTCTGACTCTGACGTGCAAAACCGTTTTGCTTGCTACCTCTAAGGTCTAGTCACATACAATAGTCCATAAACCGAATCATGTCCTCATAAACTGCACACAAAGGCCCCTAAATACAGTACATACCACAGAGATGGACATCCTGATGTTGCCGTTTCTCCTGTTCAATTTATTTCAGCCTCAGATTTGATTGTGGATCATTATCTGTATTAGCTGAGATAGATGGGTTTCTCCACGCTTGAGGACGTCACCGCTTTGCGCGCTCATCATTCTTTAGCTCCGCCCACACGATACGCCTCCAGTCGCTCGGTTTTTTCCGGAAAGACTCGGTACAGCCCATATTTCTTTTATAAATATGATAAAACTAAAGACTTTTCGGAGATATGAAGGATGCAATACTACTCTATAGGTACTCAAGATTGACATGAGATTGACTGAAACTGAGTGTTTCACCCCCCCTTTAAGCAATTTTTATTGTGTCATGGTTGTTGGTGCCAGACGGGCCGGTCTGAGTATTTCACAATCTGCTCAGTTACTGGGATTTTCACACACAATCATTTCTAGGGTTTACAAAGAATGGTGTGAAAAGGGAAAAAACATCCAGTATGCGGCAGTTCTGTGGGTGAAAATGCCTTGTTGATGCTAGAGATCAGAGGAGAATGGGCCCACTGATTCAAGCTGATAGAAGAGCAACTTTGACTGAAATAACCACTCGGTACAACCGTATACAGCAAAGGATTTGTGAAGCCACAGTACAAACAACCTTGAGGTGGATGGGCTACAACAGCAGAAGACCCAAGGTACCACTCATCTCCACTACAAATAGGAAAAAGAGGCTACAATTTGCACAAGCTCACCAAAATCTGAAAGTTGAAGACTGACAAAAATGTTGCCTGGTCTGATGAGTCTCGACTTCTGTTCCCATATGAAAAAAACCTATATGGTTCATATATAGTGACCATATATGTTCCTTACTTAAATCAGTCAGAATTATCTTATATGTTTAATGTAAGTCCCATAAATGTCATACACAAAATCAGACCGTTTATGGCCCATTTCATACTAAAAAACACACAGAAAACTTTTGGGTCATGTATGAATACTGCAAAAATCTTATATGAGTTTTACATGTAAACTGTATGCAATGGTATATGGTATTAGTAGAAAATACATGATATTCATATACAAATCATATAAAGTTCTTATACTGAATCATATGCTAGTCATATTAAATTCATATAGGATTTATTTATATTTTGTGTCATTTTTTTATATGCTTTTTATACAGATTTCATATTTTTTTAATAGGGAAATGGTGTGTTAGCTCTTCAAGTTTATATAATATTACATATAAACTACATATAATAATCATACATGATTTCAGTCAATATTACAACATCTCTGCATATACTAACCATATATGATTTCAATCAATGACATACACAAATTTGTGATGGAAACACTTTTATTTCAACACAAAATGAAACACTCAAATTATACTCCACATGAGTAATTTACAATTCCAACTTGATAGCAAACTGAACTTTGCTCAGGAAAAAAACAAAACCCAAAAAACAACAACAAAATACATTGAACACAGTGTCATGGCCATCAATCAAAGATAATAAACAGATTAGTTCACCCCAAAATGAAAATTGACTGATAATTTACTCACCCCCATCTCATCCAAGATGTTCATGTCTTTATTTCTTCAGTGGAAAAGAAATTAAGTTTCTTGAAGTAAACATTCCAGGATTGTTCATCATATAATGCTTTTCAGTTGCAACCAAAATGTTGAAGGTCCAAATCAACGCCGTTTCAAAGGGCTTCGATGGCCTTCATAGCCTCTGCGTGATCCCAGATGAGGAATAGGGTCTTATCTAGTCAAACGATCAGTCATTTAAAAAAATGTTTATACTTTTCAACCTTAATTGTTCAACTTGCTCAGCTCTGCGAAGTGCCAAGGATGACGTAATCACGTGTAAATGGTCACATAAAGAGAAGTCCCGCTCTCGTGTTTACTGAGCGCTCGTCTGAAGACTAATAAACGCCCTTTAGCAAAAACACTCAATTTTCAACTTCAAAATCATCCAATATCGTTGTTTTATCTTTTTTTTATTTGCTAGAGGGCATTTGTATTAGTCTTCACATGAGCGCTTTGTAAACACGGAGGTGGAACTGTATTGATTTGGACCTTCAGTATTTTGGTTGCAACTAAAAACCATTATATGATGAAAAATCCTGGAATATTTTCTTCAAAAAACTGAATTTCTTTTCGACTGAAGAAAGAAAGACATGAACATCTTGGATGACATGGGGTTATGTAAATTATCAGGACATTTTAAAAAATCATTTAAAAAATATCCATATTTTTGACTTTAGACTAAAATATCTTCCGGCAGTCAACTGTGCGGGTCTACTTACGCCAAAAGAGTGACCTCTGACCTGAAGCATGATGTATTGATGAATGCGGTTATGCAGAGAATAGAGGAAAACAAAACACTGGTCACGAATTTGAATTTAAAGAGGATTCGATAAAAGAGAAGCGCTTGATTTTGTTGCCCAGAGAGACGTTGAAGCTTACGCTACTCCTACATCGCATCACTCAGGTCACTCTCTGGTCGCAAGTCGTCTGCCATGAGCTGGTTATTTTAGTCAATAAGGTTATAAATATGGATATCTATAGCAGTATCTATATCAATTACTATATTAACTTATTTCACATAGTAATTATAGTACACATATTAAAGCTTTATTTGTTGTGTTCTGAAAATAAATGAACGTCTTATGGGTTTGGAACGACATGAGGGTCATTTTAACAACATACATTTTTGGGTGAACTAAACGTTAAAAATTGACAAAGTTTAATAAATACTGTAATAATGTATTGCTCATTGTTAGTTAATACATTACAATAAAGTCTCATTTGTTAACATTAGTTCAAGTCTTACAACTCAGATTACATAAACTTCTTCAACACTTCCGCTTCAGAACTGAACCAGTCCTCATGGGATGAAACAGTCTGTGGCTGAACCTGTTCTTCTTGCGTGGTCTTCAAATGCTTTCATGAAGATCTTTCTGTGGAAGAAAAAGAAAATCTTCTTGACCACCCCATTTACATACAGGAATATTAGAAACACGTTTCAATATAATGTTTTTTTCAGTATAACAATATATTCTTATACAGTAACTTACTTTCTATTACAAAATTGTAATATTGTACATCATTTAGATTCATATATGTTGCAGTTACATGAATGCAAATTATAGAAGTTTATATTTTAACTACATTAGAGCAATTTGCAAACTCAAGTTCACTAAAACATTAACTCTTTTAAAGTGAATTGGCACAAAATAGACTTTTAATGATGACAAAAGGAACATACCGGTAAACAAATCACATCACATTTATTCTAACTTTTGCTTTTTGTCAGTGTCACACAGCTTTCACTGTCACACACAATCGTTGTATAACGTTATCTATGCAAACCATGAGCTCTAGGGTTTAACTTAGTTACCAAATTACATAGTTAAACAACTAGAATAGTCGTTTTTTACATTTGATCATTTAGCAGACGCTTTCATTCAAAGGGACTAACAAATGAGGAGACCAATCATATAGTTTAATAACTTTAGTACAAATATAAGCATTTTTCACTTGTTTTTGCAGATTAAATACTTGTACTTTAATTTTTGCACGTGCGCAGCATAATTAGGCTTAACGTTACCTGTACATTACTAAGGTGGCACCGACATGATAACACAAACGAACAATTTACAAATCTTTTAGCAAATCTTGCCATTAAATAAGTTATCATTTGCATTGAGAACGACATGACAAACACAAATCTTACCTGGAGCCCGACACTTCGCGGTCCCGCTGGGAGGCAATCATATCACGGAGACAACAAGAACCCGCGATTGATTTCCCCCTGGCCGCGGCGCGTTGACGCATGCGCAGTTTGCGATGACAGAACTAAGGCTATTTTTAAGTGTTTAATTATTATTTTTGAAATATTGCTGATATTACTGTTAACAAAAAGTTTGTATAGGTAGAACATTACGAAACAAAATATATGGGAATATACTGCAATTATATGCAAAATAGCCTATATTAAAGGAAATATAAAGGAATAAAGGAAACTAAAGCCTATTTTAATATAGCTACTGCAATGTATGCATATTGACTATATTTATAAAATATGGCTATATTTTAACACATACAATATTAAGTAATTAAGATATAAATAGTATTACATGTAATATCCATTAAGTTGTATCCTTTATTGTGTAGCCTTACTGTATATTGAATTTCCCGTATTAATGTGAATGCATACATGTACACACATAAACACTTTTACAGAATGAGTTACAACAGATTTCTACTTCCCATCATGCTTTACTTCTGATTTAAAGGAGGTTAAATGTTAAAATTAATTGTTATTTCATGTGTTTTTGCTCAATTTAATAGAGGGAGATAGGTTTAAATAGTGGAGATAGTGAGGTTGACTTTTGGCCCAAAAACAATAAAACTGTTACTTTTATTAAAAATAATGTCGGTGCACTTTTCAGCAGTTATAGCTCTTTGCTAAATATTTAGGAACATGCCGGTGTGCTTGACTTAGAAATATATATAAAACTCTTTGTAATTGTTAACATTTTCATAAGTAACTGTATTATAATAGCACTTTTTTTCTCAGTAACTGTAACAGACTACAGTTCCTTTTATTTTGTTCAATATATGTTTGGGTATATCATCACATGCACATCAAATACAATGACATACATAAATATATTGTCCCATATTTTTCTAATTGAAAGCAGCAATTCCTCATGTATTATTAAATATTGTAATATATTTATCCTGTATATTTTTAATATGCAGTTAAATAATTTAATATATTTATCATTCACATATATAAGGAAATATTTTCTTTGCGTTAGGGTTACCCATTTTTATTCGTTTTACTTGCAAATTAATTTACTAAAGTAAAATCTCACTGATTTGCAGGGGTTGTATTTAACACAATCCACCATATATATTTTTTACAGTGTAGGACATATATGATTGAACATACATGAATATTGTACAATTTGTATATGTGGTTTTTGCAGCATATATGATCCTTATAGTTTTCTGTTGGAACATATAAGAATCACACGTTTTTAGCGAGACTTTTCCATATGGGTTGAGACATTCAGATGGACCTTGAGTCAGAATTTGGCATGAACAGAATGAGAACATGGATCCATCATGCCTTGTTACCACTGTGCAGGCAGGTGGTGGTGGTGTAATGGTGTGGGGAATGTTTTCTTGGCATTTTAGGCCCCTTAGTGCCAATTGGGCATCGTTGAAATGCCATGGCCTACCTGAGCATTGTTTCTGACCATGTCCATCCCTTTATGACCACCACGTACCTATCCTCTGTTGGCTACTTCCAGCAGGATAATGCACCAGGTCACAAAGATTGATTCATTTCAAATTGGTTTCTTGAACATGACAATGAGTTCACTGCACTCAAATGGCCCTCACAGTCACCAGATCTCAACCCAATAGAGCATTTTTGGGATGTGGTGGAACAGGAGCTTCATACCCTGGATGTGCATCCCAACAAATCTCCATCAACTGCAAGATGCTATCCTATCAATATGGGATTTTTTTTTTAAAGAATGCTTTCAGCACCTTGTTGAATCAATGTCACGTAGAATTAAGGCAGTTCTGAAGGCAAAAGGGAGTCAAACAGAGTATTAGTATGGTTTTCCTAATATTCCTTTTGGTGAGTGTATATAGCCTAATAAAACACAAATGTAATATGTTGGTAAAAAATGTGTATACATTCAGGTTGGACCATTTTTTCTTTAATTCTACAACTGTCCGTTCTGTCCCACTGACACAATTGATGGCAGAAGCAATACTTTGCCACTCGCACTGCTTCTTTTTATTAGTGAACCCACTGCTGTGGCCACCAAATAACAGAGTTTTCCAGAACCTCCACCTCCCCTACGTGTTTCAATCTCAGTGTCTGAGAATTTTTGTCCCCTCTTTTCTCAGAGTATCCTCAGTTGGTATCATTCATGTGGTCCCACTGCAAGGGGACGTGTTCTGAACAGAGGGTGAACTCCTGCCCCAGGAGATAATAGCGAAGGGTAAGAACGGCCCACCTGATGGTCAAACACTCCTTCTCTATGGTGCTGTACATTGTCTCTCTCTTCACCCTCCATCTCCTGGGACAGGATCACACCCAACCCCCTGTCTGAAGCATCAGTCTGCAGAAGAAAAGGGAGAGAAAAGCTAGGAGCCTGTAAGATGCCCAGGCCGGCACCAAGGTGGAGGATGGGAGTTTCCAGCAGCTCCCAGACCAGCGCCTAGGGGAGAGGGAATGCTGGGAGCTGCTGGAAACTCCCATCCTCCACCTTGGTGCCGGCCTGGGCAGCATCCCACCGCGAGACCTCGGAAGGGGGACAGGTTTGGAGAGAGCAGGGGAGGGGGAGGGGGAAGGAGAGAGAGAGAGAGAGAGAGAGAGAGAGAGAGAGAGAGAGAGAGAGAGAGAGAGAGGCCAAAGGAAGGGGCTTGCCGACCCCGTGGCAGGCACCATTTGGTCCTCCACCAGCTGGATGGCCTATTTTATGGTTGGGAATAAGAGGTAGCTAAGATTTCTTGTTATTTTAGACTATTGATGTTGCCTTCCACCCTGCAGATCTCTCGCACACCCCCATACTGGATGTAACCCCAGACCATGATTTTTCCGCCACCAAACTTCACTGTTGTCTGGGTGAATCTCGGATCCATTCTGGCTCCAGTAGGTCTCCTGCGACTGTGGTGTAATTCAACAGAAGATTCATCTGAAAAATCCACCTTCTGCCACTTTTCCAGCGTCCATCCTTTTAGCAGGCTGTGGGCCTTGGCAAATGCCACACAGTTTTTCAATTGTCTTTTGTTTAGTGCTGGCTTCTGGGCACTGATTCGACCATGGAGGCCATTTCGAGACAGAATCCGACAAACTGTTCTGGTTGACACAGAGACTTCAGGTGACCAGGTCTCGTGGAGCTCTGCTGCAGTGGAAAATGGGCTGGCCTTGGATTTTCGAGCCAACAAATGGTCCTCTCGAGCAGTTGTCTTGCGGGGTCTGCCTGAGCTGGGCTTGTCAAAAACGTCTCCAGTCTCTTCAAATCTTTTTTTTATCCTCTGTACTTGACGCTGAGACACATTGAAGGTGTCTGCCACATCAGCAGTGGATCTGGTCTTCAGCCTCTTGATAATCAAAACTTTAGTCTCTGGGTGAATCTTAGGCATGTTTGCAGAGGTCTAGTTGCAGTTGATGTGAAGGTCTAGCGTACTGGGGTTCTTTTTATACACACTTGAGACCTAATTGATCCATTATTAGTCAAAGATGAAGCTCATATGATAAGGCGACAACACTTATGTCTTTGCAAAAATTGACACAATGGGCTTTACAAAGCTGTGAATATTAGAATACTTTTTGAAAGTTTAGTTTTTCACTGAAACATTATCACAAAAGCTGGTGGGATTAAAATGAGCCATTTCTTGTAAAAAAAAATCTTGATTAGAAGTATATTTCAGCGGCACTTTAGGTCAATTTGTACACAAGCGACAAGACTTTTGTCAGGGACTGTATATATATATATATGGTATGTATATATATAACACAAACGGGTAGGTTTAGGGAAGGGATTGGTTATGTGACAAATAGGAGTTCCAATAATTAGATGAATTACTTATTTACACATTTCTATTGCAACAGGTGAGGAATAGCAGAATTTAATTTTCACATTTAACGTTACATTTGTTAAAGCAATCAATGGATGCATTTATAACGGGTGAAAAATATCTACAAATGATGTGTAAAACATTTACAAGTGATGAATAGTCTACACTTTAGATTAGAGGATGCGGAAATCAACACAACTCTGCACCATTGAGTGAAAGGATTTAACTTAACACGGCAATCCCTTAAGTCATTCTACACTGTCTAAAAATAGAGTACACAATTTTACCATTTAAGTTACAAGTGGCCGTAACTAGGGTGGTACCCTTAAAGGTACATTTTTGTACCTCTAAGTCAGAGATAGGCAAGTTCAGTCCTAGAGATTTGATGTCCTCCAGAGTTTATCTCCAACCCTTCTAAGCCACCGCAGTATAACACTTGTGACTCCCAGCATGCATCGCAGCATTAAATGTGTCACCATTGTTGAGATTCATATCCTGATTCTTGATATCTATGTGTGTTTATACATTTCCCCTTTAGAATGTTTTAAAAAATAAAAAAAAATAATTTGTCAAAATAAAAAATATGTCGACATTACACATTAATGTGGTTAATTTACTATATTTTGTCAACTTGCGGTATTAGATTTTTACACAAAATCATCAAAAGTTATTCTAACGCGATCTCCCATGCCGTCTCCGTTCACAGAAATATGTCATGCCTGGTATCATTATAAAGCGCTCACTGCTGTGTATGAGACTATCCAATCCAAATATGGGCATTTCCTTTGTAGAACTAACCAACTGCGAAAGTTTGCAGCCGAAAATCACATCTGATTGGCCTATGTGAATTTCACACTACGTCATACGTGCCTCCGCTTCCTTGTGTATTCTCCGATAGAAAATGCCAAAATAAGCTCATAAACGCTCACAGAAAGGACAAAGTAGCAAGGGATGATAAAAAGAAAGTAAACAACAACAGATTAGATGACAAAACCCTGTCAGACTTAGATTGTAATCATTATAGATGGACATAAAGCAAACAGGGACAGTTTTTGCTGTTTTTGTGACTGTTAGGATGTGTGTTTGTTAAGGTAGTTCTCTTCAGCATAAGGCTTTTGCTATTAATAATTTATTAATTTATTAAGTTACATGTGTTTTAAATGTTATACACTGCTGATATAAATGAAGTGAATATATATTTTGTTTTAGGTTGTTTTCTCAAAATGAGTTTTTTCTCACACTCAGAGTTAGATATTTCCACTTCAGTAGCATCTACAAGCACCAACTTTTCCAGCCTTATACTCAACTATATTGTGAAGGCTTTTACAGAGGGATTTGTTGATATATAATTCCTATCTTGAGTTATAGGTGTTTTTACTCTAAAAAAATGACAAAAATTGATTTTTCAAGGCTATTGTCAGTATTCTATAATTTACTAAAGGACAAAATAAGATATCCAAAATCCCCTTTGTAAAAGCCCTCTCATCTAATATGTCAACAAATAGAATCAAGAATTTTGAACCTGGTCCTTTCCAATTTCCAGATTTAGTTTTTGGAAATATATGCAAATGAGCGCATATTTAAATATACAATGCCTCATTTGCAAATTAAAACATTATTTTATACAAAACTTGTAATACATTTTTTTTTCTTATGTTCATGCCAGTAATAAACTGGAAAAGTTTCTTAGTGATCTCTTGTAATTAAAAAAAAAAAAAAAATCCCTATTCACCTGTAGTGTCTCGCCTTAAGAGATTATATAGACATCTTTCAGGGTTGGAACCAAACTCTGCAGGACAGCTGCTCACTAGGACAGAACTGAGGAAAACAATGGTATAATTGTACCCTAAGGACCAAATGTGTACCTTTAAAGGTAGGCCTACAGTTATATGTTTTGGTCCCCAAGGAACAAAATTGTACCTCCACTGTACCTTTTTTTCTGAGAGTGTAAAATGTTTATTTTAAGTCATTCTAATCCATTCTTTAAAAAATAGATGCATTTTGTGGGTTTTAACAAACCAGCTTACAAATGTAAAGATGCATCAATAAATTATATATTCATTATTTACTAATGGTTTGATCATCATTTGTTCATGATTAACAATTGTTTATTGAGATAATGTTACACTGACATTTCAGTGATTAATAATATATTAACTAGTAACTTAATTACCATTTAATAAGTGTAGTGAAAGTTCGTGGGATGTGAAGGAAGACGGGGTCGGCTTTGACTGGGACTTGCTCTCTTTATTCACTCTTGTCAAAAACAAATAACAACCACACATATGTGTGTGTGTGTGTGTGCAAACTCAGTTTCTCCACGATATGGATCGCTCCTTCTCAATCAGACTTTCTTCATCAGTATATCTCAGTTTCTCTGTGGTGCACGCGAAGTCCCAGTCCAGGTCTCTCTCTCCCTCTCTGTTCTGCTGGGGTTTAAATGCTGTCTCTCCGTGCCAATTACTGCAAACAGACACAGGTGTTAGTGATCTGCACTTGACCTACTTGCTCACCGCTCGGCTCCGCCTCCTTTCTCCCGCTACAGACCTCGCAAAACCACGCCCCTCCTGCCACATACCCCCACCGCCCGACTCAGGCCGGGGAGCCATCCGGCCTGCAGCCTCCCCCCCTCCTCCTGGAGAGGAAGTAAGCCACAACCATCTGAATACCCGGCCTGTGGACCACCTTGAATTTAAACGGCTGTAAAGCGAGATACCAACGGGTGATCCGCGCGTTGGTATCTTTCATGCGGTGGAGCCACTGCAAGGGGGCGTGATCCGAGCAGAGGGTGAACTCCCGCCCCAGGAGTCAATAGCGAAGGGTGAGAACGGCCCATCTGATGGCCAAACACTCCTTCTCTATGGTGCTGTCTCTCTCTTAGAGAGCTTACGACTGATGTACAGCACCGGCCGCTCCTCACCCTCCACCTCCTGAGACAGTACTGCGCCCACACCCATGTCCGAGGCGTCGGTCTGTAGGAAAAAAGGGAGAGAAAAATTAGGAGCTTGTAAGAGCGGCCCACCACACAGAGCAGCCTTTATCTGGGTAAAAGCCTGCTGGCACCGCTCAGTCCACTGAACCGTATCTGGTACTTCCTTTTTAGTTAAATCAGTCAGCGGGCTAGCGAGGTCCGAATAGTTAGGCACAAACCTTCTGTAATATCCCGCTAGCCCCAGAAACTGTCTAACCTCCTTTTTGGTCTTAGGCCATGGACAGGTCGCAATAGCTGCCGTCTTATCAATTTGGGGACGCACCTGTCCATGACCCAAGTGGAAGCCCAGATATCTTACTTCCACCCGCCCAATCGTACATTTCTTAGGGTTTGCCGTGAGCCCCGCCCTTCTCAACGACTTCAGGACAGCCCGCAAATGCTGTATATGTCGCTGCCAGTCTGTACTGTAGATGATGATATCATCCAAGTACGCAGCGGCATACGCAGCATGCGGCTGGAGAATTCTGTCCATCATACGCTGGAAGGTTGCGGGCGCCCCGAACAAGCCGAAAGGAAGGGTGACGAATTGGTGTAATCCAAACGGCGTGGTGAAAGCATTTTTTTCTTTAGACATTGGAGACAAGGGGATCTGCCAATAGCCCTTTGTTAAGTCCAGAGTCAAATAAAAGCGAGCGGTTCCTAGCCGATCAAGCAGTCAATCCTTGGTATTGGGTACGCATCAAATTTTGACACCGCGTTCACCTTTCTGTAGTCTACACAGAACCAGAGCGAGCCGTCAGGCTTGGGAACCAAAACTATCGGGCTCGCCCAATCACTGCTGTTCTATTACGCCCATATCCAACATAGCCTCTAATTCTGCCTGAACAGCTTTTTTTTGTGTTCTGGCAAACGGTACGGCCGGCTGCGAACGACCACGCCCGGCTCCGTCTCAACGTGGTGCTGAATGAGGTCAGTGCGCCCCGGTAGGGGCGAGAACACGTCCGCAAAACTTGCCTGTAACGTTCGTATGTCGGTGAGCTGCGAGGGTGAGAGGTGAGTCTTGCCCCCGGGGCAAGAGCGAAAGATTGAGGTTTTTGAACCGCTTCTGGCCCAAGATCCTCCTCTCCACTCACTACCATCGCTAGCATCACCGACTCCGCCTCTAACCATTTTTTTAACAAGTTGAGGTGGTAAATTTGACGTGCCCCGTCCCTATCGGACCGTACCACCTCATAATTGAGGTCTCCCACTCGCCGTGTAACCTCAAAAGGCCCTTGCCACTTCGCGAGTAATTTTGAACTGGAAGTGGGGAGTAATACCAACACTTTGTCTCCCGGTGAGAATTGACGCAGTCTAGCTCCCCTGTTGTACAGCTGCCTTTGTCTGTCCTGGGCCTGTAACAAATTCTCCATTGATAGCCGCCCCAACGTGTGGAGTTTTGTTCTCAGGTCCAGGACATACTGAATTTCATTTTTCGCCGCGGAAGGTCCGTCCTCCAAAGCCTCTCTAAGGACATCCAGCACCCCCCGAGGCTGGTGCCCATAGAGAAGCTCGAAGGGGGAAAACCCCGTGGAGGCTTGCGGGACCTCGCGTACAGCAAACAACAGAGGTTCCAGCCACTTCCTCGTGAACGAACTTACGAATCATGGTCTTCAACATGCGATTAAAACGTTCCACCAGACCATCTGTTTGTGGGTGATAGACGCTGCTGGTGCGAATCGATTTAATGCCCAATAATTCGTATAGTTCGCGGACCGTCCGTGACATGAACGCTGTGCCTTGGTCATTGAGAATCTCTTTCGGGATTCCCACCCGGGAGATTAACGAAAAACAGTGCTCCCGCCACACTCTTCGCCGAAATAGTGCGGAGGGGCACAGCTTCTGGGTATCGCGTTGCATAGTCCACTAGGACCAATGCAAAGCGATGCCCTCGTGCAGACTGTTCTAATGGCCCGATGAGGTCCATACCAATTCTTTCGAAGGGGACCTGCACTAGTGAAAGGGGGCACAATGGTGCTTTTGGGGTGGCCGGTGGATTCACCAACTGACATTCACGACAAGACGCGCACCACCTGCGCATGTTCTCATGAATGCCCGGCCAAAAGAAGCGGGCCATTAGACGGTTAAGTGTTGCTTTTTGTCCTAAATGCCCTGCCATTGGATTACAATGAGCTGCCTGGAAAAGCATTTCCCGACGGCTTTTAGGTATTAACAACTGGGTTGTATCCATTTTTGTCTGGGTATCTTGGGTCACCCGATACAACCTATCCTTCAAAACTCCAAAATACGGATAGGTGAGCGGTTGTCCCGGTTGGAGGAGGTGGCCGTCGATGGAACGGACCTGCTCAAATGCATGTTAAGCGATTCATCTTGGGACTGAAACAGGTGTTAAAACAGACACAGGTGTTAGTGATCTGCACTTGACCTACTTGCTCGGCTCCGCCTCCTCTCTCCCGCTACAGACCTCGCAAAACCACGCCCCTCCTGACACAAGGATCTGTTTGATTATTTTATATGCTATTTTTTAAAGATAACTTACCACAGATTTGCAAATCGTTAGCATATTATACTTAAAGCTGCAGTCCGTAACTTTTTTGGGTAAAAAAATATCCAAAATACATTTTTGAGCAAGTACATCACCAGCCAGTGTTCAAAACTATCTGCTTACCGTAGCTCGATTTACAGCAGTAAGCTTGTAATAATATTTTTAATTCCAGTGGTACTGGTGGATTTCCCCGGGAAATTCAAGCATATGTTTGCGTCATTACGTCACATCTGTACACATAAAGAAGGAGTCCCGGTTAGCAGGCTATGACATGTGAGGATGTTGGAAGTGGAGATAGCCTTTTCTTACACCACTTGATATAAAACTTATCAATTTGATGGCGGATCCAAAAAGGTTCAAACGACAGTCACCAGTGACAACTGGAGATTCATCCGTTGTAAAATGCAAAAGTCTTCAGACTTCGGAGTGAAAAAAAAGAGACTTCACCCGGACGATTTGAAAACAAGGATAATTAAAGGTGGCGTGAACTCCATATTTTGAAGGGTTTTTTCAGCTTTTTTTCTGCTGAACAGGTAAGACATTTCAATGGTTGAATTATGCTATGTAATAGTAGCACACCTGTTCACTTAATTCATGCAGTTAAGGAGTTTTCCTTTGTTGTGCCTTTCTCGTTTTGCTATGTGCATTATGGTAACATCAGTTATTTTGTGCTTGCTATGAGAGGGAGCTTCACCTCTACTGCACATTAATGTGTTGGTATATGACGATTAGAAATTAGACTGCACAGAAACGGAAATTGTACTACAGGTAGCCCTAATACATATTAAATGTAGTCAAGCAATCCTGATAACATTAACAGTTTGAAAAAGTATAATTTGCAGTTTGACGTGATATGATAAACGATCGTTAGATTAATCATCGTGATGTGTTGCAATGCTTTTTTCTCCTTAGTTGGTCAGAACAAAAGAGGATGGGCTACTTACTTGTTCAGATGACATTCCTATGTCGGTCATACTTTCAAACAGTAAAGTCTGTGATTGTGAATGACAGTATCCACACTGGGTGACTGACAGCGCTGCTCCTGACAGCTGCACATTTGATTCCTCCGCGCTGTGCCGACCGGGGCACTACTCACGTAGAGTTGATAATTCCGCGAATAACTGCAATTGCAGTTTTCGAACAGAGATGGCGACAGAGGACAAACTATGGACTGCAGCTTTAATCATTTATGAATGTATAGTCATGATTTGTGAATGATTGGTTTATCATTATCTAATAACTTGTAAATTACTTATAACTGAATCTACTAAATATATGTCATGGCATGGATTTTTTATTTTATGAGATTTTTCAACATTAATATGAGCTCCCCTAGCCTGAATGTTGTCACCAAGTCGCTAGAAATTTTGATCAGTATAAAACGAGTTCAGGCTTTCTTTCTCTGCCTTTGAAAAACTGAGAGCTCAGATGAGCTGATCTTGAATTCTCCTGTTAAGACGTCATACCAGGAAAGGTTACCGCCCCTTCCTCTGCTTTGCCTGCCCAGAGAATTAGTAGAGAAAGGAGTCCGTTTTATCAGTGGATGTCAGCAGCACAGGCTTTACCATATGGATATAACAGCACCACCACAAACAGTGAGTAACAGTGTTCATTAATGTCTGATCTGGGATCAATTAGTTCTGAAGTGTAGCTAATCATTCAAGTTCACACACACTTTCTTTCTAAATCGTTTAAAACTGTAAGTCCTGCAGCTGGCCGTTTTGGTGCATCAGTAAATCAAGCCAGTGACTAAAACAATCAACTTCACGTCATTTCTGTTAGCAGCATGAAACAAATCTGTTATTTAAATTATTAAACTACAGAGAGCAATCAAAGAACACTCTTTATAATGTTCGGATCGGTCTGTCACGCGTTTATCTGCAGTGCACACTTGTCCAAACTGCCGTTTGAATGACGCTGCTCATTGTGCTCAACAGAAGCTCTTACTGTATTCATGCCGATGTCGTGTTTGCTGTTAGCTGTGGTGAAAGCATTTTGTGAGAGAAATAATGTTGCAAAGTGCACTTGTCTTTATTCAGAGCTCTCAGATACAAACAAAATAAACTTGCGATCTCAAAAACTCGGTACAATAACACTTCCTCAGCAATCTTCCCCCAGCTCTGTCTCTCTCCATCTCTCTCTCGACTGGCAGCTGCAGCTGCTCCAGCTAAACCACGCCCCCATCCGCACTTTATCTAATTTTAAATGCAACGATGTCAGCCAATCACAACAGTGGGTGTTTTCACTGAAGACTCACAGCAGACACGCCTCTTGAAACAGAGCATTTAGTGATGGAAATTTTGATTCTTTTAAGAGAGTCGTTCAGTTTCAGTTCGTTCACCAAAATGATTCGTTCAGATTTGTTGATTGATTCATTCAGTGACATTTTTTTTAAATATTACATACATGACCGCAGGTGACGAAAAAGAGTGTTTTATGTGTAATGTCTTAAGTCAACGAACATTACTTACAAAAAAAAAAAAAAACTGATTTGGCTTTATTAAAATGTGCATAATCTACTCATTAAATAAAATAAGTGGTTCAGATGACCAAAGCATGTTTTTTTGAATGATTAACATTTAATTGTTTGGTCAGACATTTAGACATTCATATATCTGGGATTATGGTAAACATGGGGTTATAAACATTAGGTTTGTCTATAACTGTGCTTTGCATCCGCTTTCTGCTGATTGCTGAACCTCAACCTGCATTATTACACTGTTTTCATTACAGGGGTAAAGTGTACATTTCTTTCTTTGCTGCAAAGATGCCACCTACACGAGCCGAGCTGTTCGCTATCAGTATCCTTCAACAACTGGTTCATTTCGTTCACGAACGAACAACATTTAGCCTACCAATTCGATCACGAACGATTGGCTTGAGGTTTTGTCATTCTTTGACAGAATGAAACAGTCGACAGAGCTGCGCATGCGCTTGCTGCTAATAGCGCCACGCAGCGGTGGAGGGAGGAATTTCAGTGAACGAGAAACATGAGTCAATAGACTACGTGAACGAGAATGATTCGTTCACCTAAAAGATTCGTTCAAAAAGAACGATTCGTTCACGAACGTAACATCACTATGAGCATTCTAAACAGAGGGCTAATATCAGTATAGAAAAAATGCCTTTTATTGACATTTTTTGATGTAAAAACCATACTATCAATATAAGTACACCCCAGGAAACATTATAAAACAATAAAACAACCCATGCCATGGGACCTTTAATCATTTATGAATGCAAAGTCATGTTTCATAAATCATTAGTTATTCATTTACTAATCACTTGTAAATGACTTGAAACGGAATTCACAAAACATTCATAAAATGTTAGCATATCAATTGATAATCATTTATGAATGTTTTGTAAATGCAGGTTTTATAAATCTGTATATTTTTTGTCGTACACAATTTTTGGCCGCACGTAAATTTTATTAGGGATCCTACGCACAGTTTTATAAATAAGGCCCTATAGGGATCCTACGCATAGTTTTATAAATGAGACCCTTTATACTTTTACGTGCAGCCAATCTATAGATGATTTGTTCAAACATGATTCCACACACAAAATCCCGCCTCAACACTCCAGACCCCAAATCAACAATTTATGACCATAAATTAAATGGGTTCCATCCAGTCGGAGCTAAATACTTTATAGCCTTGCAAAAGGTAGAGTGTTGTCAACCATAGAAAGACAATTTTTTTTGGAGAGGGCACAAATTGAGCCACACCCAAATTACAGCAGCGGTTGTTTGACCCCAAGACAAAAGATCCTAAACAGGGTCCGTATTCACAAAACATCTTATCGTACCACTAAGAGTTCTCCTAAATGGCAGTAAACGTTCTTAATTATGAGTTTTCTCTTAAAACCTATTCACAAAGCTGCTGAGATAAACTTTTACTAAGGAACAGAGAGAAGTCGTAAGCTAAGAGTGAGGGTGGGGTTGACCTCACTGCTATGTATGGTGTCAACACACTTGCTGGCTGATAGGGGATACATTTCCCGATTTAATTATAGAAATATTTAGTTGAACAAGGTTTCATGTTGCTATATTCAAATAAAATGTTTAAAAAAAGAATGTTGCCATTTTCAAATACAGATTTTAAAATAAAAATGTTGCCATATTCAATTTTTTTTTTTAAAGTAGGCTAAGTGTCAATAATTAAACTAGTGTACATTCAGTTAATTGTCAGTCTCTTACATGTCTTCATCTAGAGAGAATACAGAATTTAAGTGAAAATTATGTTCCCTTTCGTTCAGTAACTCCGAGTAACGTCAGTGACTGACGAATGGGGGTTTCGCCTAGAAGCCAATCATCTGCGAGATCTTAGAAAGCGCCCAATGGCAGTGCCAATATTATGGGCATGTGAGATTTGCATGCGTAACTCCGCCTACCCACATGGGTATATAAGGAAGTAGCTGGCATGATTGCATTATGCTTCTGCTTCGGAGCAAAGAGCATCTCTTCACTCCTGCGAGCCTGAATGCTGAAGTTCTCTCTTCAGTCTTCGAGACGAGCGGTTCTCCAGGGTGTTGGTGAAACGGCGCATTCCTACGATCTCACATTGCCTGCCTGCTGATCTGTGCAGTGATCTGCAACAGCTGTGTGTGTTTTCCCTGGGCGCTTCGGCACTCTGCAGAGCTTTTCTCTCACAAAAAGAGCTTGCGTGTGGCACGTCTTTTTCAAGAGGGTTTGCCCACATACTTCCGGGTGAGATCGATATCCGTTGCTGTCTTTGGGGGCGCATTCAATGCTCGACGTGTTTGGGCTTCAGCACGTTCGGACAGTGTTTGTGGATGTGCTGTGTTCCCTCTGTGGGAACATGACCATCGCGATGCTGTGCTTGAGACTCAATGATCTCTGCAAAAAGAGAGAGAGTCCCCTCTGCCACACCCCAATCTACCATCTCCAAGAAAGGTGGTACTAACCCCAACGATTATTCCTCGGGCCACTCCCACCCTCTCGCACATCGCTTCCAGCGAGTGTTGGACTGAAGCGGCGGGACCGTCTGCTGACGCCCCGTTCGTTTCGTTCACACTCCAGATAGTGGCGAGAGGGCGATTGCCACATCTCAAGGTGGGCTAGAGTCCTTTGGGGATGACGATCCGGCAATGCTCTGCCTCCGGGTGTTGTAGGATCTGACCTAGATTTTACAGCCATGTTATCTCGGGCAGCCGCGAGCCTCGGGCTGGTGTGGAACCGCTTCCGAGTGTTGCTGAAGGGTCAACACGTACTAGTCAGGTCGGACAACACGGCCGTTGTAGCATACATCAACCACCAGGGCAGTCCCAACCCCATGTCCCAACTCGCTCGCCATCTGGTGTTATGGAGTCAGAAGCGCCTGAGGTCCCTTCGTGCTATCCATATCCTGGGGATCCTGAACCGTGCAGCCGACGAGCTCTCATGGATTCAGCCAATCCCTGGGGAATGGAGACTCCATCCCCAGTCGGTCCAGCTGATCTGGGATCAGTTTGGGGACGCGCAGGTCGATCTGTTGCCTCCCACGACTCGTCCCATTGCAGCCTGTACTAATCCCTGACCGAGGGCACGCTCGGCATGGATGCGCTGACGCACAGCTGGCCGCGGGGCCTACGCAAG
The DNA here is from genome assembly GCF_024679245.1 of Pseudorasbora parva. Taxonomy (NCBI): domain Eukaryota; kingdom Metazoa; phylum Chordata; class Actinopteri; order Cypriniformes; family Gobionidae; genus Pseudorasbora; species Pseudorasbora parva. The sequence continues at coordinate 34,852,433 of NC_090175.1, forward strand.
TATGCGTTCCCCCCAGTGAGCCTTCTTGCACAGCTTCTGTGCAAGGTCAGGTAGGACAAGTAGCAGGTCATGTTGGTCCCCCGTATTGGCACGGCCAGACCTGGTTCCCAGAACTAGTACTCCTTGTGACAGCCCCTCCCTGGCCGATTCCTCTGAGACAGGATCTCCTCTCTCAGAGAAGGGGCACCCTGTGGCACCCGCATCCCGATCTCTGGAACCTCCACATGCGGCTCCTGGATGGGACGGGTCAGATTTGAGTACCCTACCACCTCCGGTGGTGGCTACCATCACTTCCGCTAGGGCCTGTGCGTTGAAGTGGAACCTTTTTGTCAGCTGGTGTTCTTCTCGCCAAAAAGATATCCCAGATAGCAAGCATGTTTGGGCCACATGTGGGTATTATCTGGCACATATGGCCCAGATATGGCATGGCTGAACAGATATGAGCCAGAATGTGACCATATTTGTTTTGCCATAACTTTAAAACCGGCGGGAAATGTTCTCTTGGTTCACAACTCATTTTGAGGTATATGGCCCAGATAACAATGTACACATAAGGGCCATATGTGTTTGAGCTATGGCACAAAGTGAGAAGCTGACTTGTGGTAAACCTTTGGATTATATATGGAAAAACACAGGAAACCTGAAATCAAGCACAGCTGACATCCGAGGTTTCACACCTCAGGTGGTTGCATCTCATTAGTGGAATGAATCTGACTGATACGGCACCATTTTCTCATCTGCTCTCATGAGTTTTTGGTCACGCATATCTTCAGGTAAGTGAAGTTTTGGCATTTCAAAGTCTTTTTAAGGTTATTTTGTGCAGCATCATGTATTTGTTTGAGGAGGGTGTCGAATTAGCCTCAGTTGAGTGTATTTACCATTTCAATCCCATGTGTAATGCAGCACACAGTCACCAAACGAGTCATTGATTGATGATTTAAAACTCTGGACTGGTTTTCTTGCATGCGTCCGTTTTTAACATGCCTCAACTATCATACAGTCTGACATTTATGACAGTTTTGATCTTTCAGTGTGACGTGGCTTACAGCACTGATTATGTTTGTACAGCCTGACATGGAACAATCATGAAGGACTATAATAAATCTAAAAGTGTGCTCCGGGTTACGTTTTGTTGCGGCCGCAACAAAGTTAGGTAGGTTTTTTTTTTGGTGCAAAAAATAAATTAATAAATTCAAATCTGAACCTGGCTAATGATAAATTACAATGATTAAAAAAAGTCACAAATGATGACAATTATATTTTTGGTTGAACTATCCCTTTAGTTTAACATTTATTTTAATCATAATTATGCAGACCTAGCTTCCAGTTCCCTTTCGTTCAGTCACTCCGACGTAACGTCAGTGACTGACGAATGGGGGTTTCGCTTAGAAGCCTATCATCTCCGAGACTAGAAAGCGCCCAATGGCAGTGCCAATGCCATGGGCATGCGAGATTTGCATGCGTAACTCCGCCTACCCACGTGGGTATATAAGGAAGTAGCTGGCATCATCGCATTATGTTTTAATGCTTCGGAGCCAAGGGTTACTCACCTTTCACTCCTATAAGCCTTCTGAGTTAAGTCAGTTCTTCGAGACGAAGGATCTTCCAGTCGGTGTTGGTGTTCGGCGCTTTCCAGTTGGTTTGTGGTCCCCTGGGCGCTTCGGCATCGACTGCGAGGTTAAATCCTCTCACAAAAAGAGCTCACACGTGGCGCGTCCTTTTCAGGATGTCTCGCCCGTGTGCTTCTGGGTGTGGCCGGTCTCTACACTCTTCCGATGGGCACTCGCACTGTCTGGCATGCTTGGGCTTCCAGCATGCTCAGGCAGCGCTTGTGGATGAGTCATGTTCCCACTGCGGGAACATGGCCATCTCCGTGTTGCGGTCGAGACTCAATGATCTCCGTGCGGCCGCCAGAGTGAGAGTCCCCTCCGTCACCCCCCGATCTGACGTGGCCGCGGCCTCGGTTTCATCCGGTCCGCGGGGCGTCTCTTCGGCTGGTGGCCAGGGTGACCTGAGGGTGATGGTGTGGAATACAGCTCCGACGCTTATGCCTCGGCCCACATCCCCCTCTGTTGCACCGGAACCCGTGAGCGTTGTGATGGAGCCCGCGGCCTCGGTTTCGACCAGTCCGCGGGTTTCGTTCGGCGCTCCGGAGGAGGACGAGATGTCGGTGACCGCATCGCAAGGTGGGCTAGAGTCCTCTGAGGATGATGATTCGGCTGTGCTGCCGCCTCCGGGTGCGTCAGCATTGCCCGAGTCGGACCCGGAGCTGACAGCCATGCTTGCCCGGGCGGCCGCAGCGCTTGGTCTGGAGTGGAACCCTCCGCCCCGGCCAGAGCGTTCGCGGCTCGATGATTGGTTTTTGGGTGCGCCACGACAGGACAACCGTCCTGCCGTGCCCCCAATTCCTTTCTTCCCGGAGGTGCATGAGGAGGTTGCGCGCTCGTGGAGGGCCCCCGTGTCTTCCCGCGAGCGTTTGGCAGCCTATTCCGCCTTCTCCGCCCTCGATCGGGCGGTGGCTAGAGGGTACACTGGGGTGGAGCGTTCTGTGGCGATGCAACTGTGTCCCCAGAGCGCCTCCTCCTGGCGTGGCGACCCTAAGCACCCCTCCAAGGCCTGTAGATTCACATCTTCCATGGTGTCGAAGACCTACAGAGCTGCGGGGCAGGCCGCCGCTTCTTTGCATGCCATGGCAACTCTTCAGGCCTACCAAGCCAAGTTGCTGTGTGACATGCACGAGGGTGGGGCCGACCCAGGGCTCAGAGATGAGCTGAGCGCCGCGACCGACCTAGCCCTCCGGGCGACGAAGGTTACCGCACGCTCCCTGGGCCGGGTGATGTCCACATGTGTGGTCCAGGAGAGTCACTTATGGCTCAACCTGGCCGATATGCGGGACGCCGAGCGGACTCGTTTCCTTGACGCCCCCATATCCCAGGCTGGGCTATTCGGCGGTGCGGTCGAGAGCTTCGCCCAACAGTTCTCGGCCGCCCAGAAGCAGACTGAGGCTATCAAGCACATACTGCCCCGGCGGCCCGCTGCTGCACCCAAAGCGCCGCCGGCACAGTCGCCTCAGCTGCCTCGCCGCCGAGGGCGGCCTCCTGCGGTCCCCCCCGCTCCCGCGCGGCCGCAGCAGCCTTCACCCGGGCCGCGCCGCGGAGCGCGCCGCAAGAAGCCGCCCCAGTCCGCCCCAGTCCGCAGCAGCCCCGCAGGCGCTCCTGACGCGGACAGCTCAGAGATCGGCAGTTCTTTCCAGGAGACGGCAGCAGGTCCGCTCCTTCCCCCGGTGGAGGGCCGGGGGAGAATCTTTCGTTCCGCTGCCGCCCCCCGGGGTGGCAGCACCCTAATGTGGTTAAAGAAAGAACTGACATACCCATCTCTGAGCACCCAGAGACCGGTGACGGCAGTGTGCGCCGCCCCCGGTGCCACGCCGCTCTCGTCCCTCTCTGTCGCCAGCCCCCTCTCAGAGCAGACCCCAGTGGAACGCGAGTCCTTCCCTGGTCTCCTCTGTCAGGGCGCAGATGTTACCGCCGCCCCGACACCGGGCCGCTACGCCACCCGAGTCCGGGCCGGTAACGCTGCCTCGCTGCCCCACCGAGGGTACGCCGGTGCTCCACATGACCCCGTTGGTACACTCCCTGGGAGCGTGGCTACAGCTGCCGGGACTGTCCCGCTGGGTCGCACGGACCATCCGGCTCGGCTACGCGATTCAGTTCCCTACTCAGTACCCTTTATCCCCCCAGTCCCACGCCCCTGGCTGTGGTAAAGAAGAAGTGGGCCAGATCTGGGCCGGCAAACACAATCTAATCTGGGCCACATCTAAGCTGTTTATCTGGGCCAGATTTGGGCCAAAGGAAATTTGTTGACTGGGATCCCTGGAAATGCCCGATCGGGTCGGTGCTGTCATTTCTCCAAGAAGGGTTGGATCGAAGGCTGTCTCCTTCCTTCCTAAAGGTTTATGTGGCCGCTATTGCTGCCTATCCTGACCTCTTGGATAGGAAACCGGTAGGTAAGCATGACCTGATCATCAGGTTCCTGAGGGGTGCGAGGAGACTACATCCTCCTCGTGCTCCTCTCGTACCCTCTTGTGACCTCTAGTTTTGAGTGCACTGCAGAGGGCCCCATTTGAGCCTTTGCGGTCAGTAGATGTTAAGTTCTTGTCTATGAAGACAGTGCTCCTGACCGCATTGGCCTCCATCAAGAGGGTAGGGGACCTTCAGGCATTTTCGGTTGACGAAGCATGCCTGGAATTTGGGCCGGGTGACTCTCACATGATCCTGAGACCCCGGCCTGGATATGTGCCCAAGGTTCCCACCACTCCGTTGAGAGACCAGGTGGTGAACCTGCAAGTGCTGCCCTTGGAGGAGGCAGACCCAGCCTTCGCACTGCTCTGTCCAGTACGTGCTCTCCGCGCTTACGTAGACAGTACGCGGCGTTTCAGGACCTCAGACCAGCTCTTTGTCTGTTATGGTGGGAAGCTGAAAGGGAAGGCTCTCTCAAAGCAAAGGTTGTCTCACTAGATAACAGACACCATTGTTTTGGCATACCAGCAGCAGGGGCGCCCATGTCCCCTGGCCCATGGCCTCCACTTGGGCTTAAGCGCATGGCACTCTGCTAACAGACATCTGCAGAGCTGCAGTCTGGGAGACACTGAACAAATTTGCCAGATTTTACAATCTCCAAGTGGAGCCTGTATCTGACTATGTACTAGCCTCTACAAGTGGCCAGTAATGGATTGGCTCAGGTGTCTTCGCTTGCTCGCCATTCCACTCCACGGACTGGATACATGCAATATTCTTCTCAGGTGAGCTTCTCCGAAAGCCCTGAGCTCCTCCAGCACTGTTGACGCAGACGCCAGTGGGTCTGCCCTATTCAGCCCAGACACTCGTGTCCTGGCAGGTGCCCCATGTGCATGGTTCCCCCTCCAGGTGACCCCCACATGTGTATTTCCACCGTAAGCCTCCCTGAGCAGGTGTCTTCTCTTGGCAAGCTTGCTACCTCCTGGGGTTAAAATCCATCTGCAGCTGGCACCCCACTGATCTTCTGTATGCAGCCCTTAGCGGGTCATATGTGTATTCCTAAGTCCTCTCTACGGGTAGGCATTATGGTGCATATCTCCACCTGGAATATGCCTCCCAGTGTACCTTGGTAACTCCTGTGATAAGTGGGAGGCCTTCGGCTGTACTAGTCTTGCGCCAGGGCTCTCGCGCTTACACAGGGCACTGGGAGACAACCGAGTGGCATGATTATATTGGGACCCCCATTCTTCTGTCACTGACGTTACTCAGAGTGACTGAACGAAAGGGAATGTCTCGGTTACGTATGTAACCCTCGTTCCCTGAGGAGGGAACGGAGACGTAACGTCCCTCTGCCACATCCGCTGTACCGCTGCAACGGCCGAGAGTTCAGTCTTGGCTCCTCAGCAGGTAACATAATGCGATCATGCCAGCTACTTCCTTATATACCCATGTGGGTAGGTGGAGTTATGCATGCAAATCTCGCATGCCCATAGCATTAGCACTGCCATTGGGCGCTTTTTAAGATCTCGAAGATGATTGGCTTCTAGGCGAAACCCCCATTCATCAGTCACTGACGTTACGTCTCCGTTCCCTCCTCAGGGAACGAGGGTTACATACATAACTGAGATGTTTTATAAACAAAGTTCATGAGGAGCATGTTTAAACTGTCTATCTAATCAGCGCGAGAGGAGGATATCTGCACAGCCGAGAGCCGACTCTCCAAATGTTAGTTACCTCCACCATGTTAGTTTTCTGCATCCCTCCACCACCCCTTTCCTCACTTTCCCTTTCCTCACCCCTCGATCGCTTCAGACAGCACATCAAATATGTTTATATTGTTTTACTTTATTCAATCATTTGTAAGTGTGGACTCGTAAAAACAACTACCATATGACATTATTATTTTTGTATTAACTAAGAAAGACAGAGTGTGCAACCAGATCCTAGTCCTCCCACCAAATACGTTTAGTTTTTACATTTCCCTGCTTTAGCAGGAGCAGATCAAATTCAAGTTTGGTCAAGTTGAAATTAAATAAAAATGTAGAAAACAATAAAGAGTGAAAATCAACATATTTGACTCGGTTTCAGTTCAATCAACACACAACAAAAATCAGTGTACTCTTTTCACAACACTGAAATATTTCATTTCACTTATTGAAAAACCAACACATTATCGCAATCAGAGTCCTGAAAACAACATTATGCGTCGCTGAGGTCTAACAAAGGCATAAACTAACCTTTAATACCTTAAACTACCTGAAGACCAATGCATTCTTCCTCCGCACATCATCGCTCTTCTTCTCTCATCTCATTGTTCTCCATTTTTAGTCTATGAGCATATGTAATAGCCGCACCCATGGCAAAAATCAAAATAAAAGTCTCCTCAAAATAAAATTCTTCAGATAATTTACAGAATTTACAGTCTAATAAATCCCACCCCCTCCATGTATTTTAATGGGACATGAGACAAACTAAATAATCAAATTACATTTGAAATAAAAAAAATTCCAAAGATGGCTTCTTTCATTTTAGGTAGTTTGTGTCACCCTTATGTAAGTTCAAGTGTTCATTTTCTTTTTTATTTAAATAAGTTTGGCTTTAGTTAGTTACTTGATGCTATACAATCGGGGTCACTGAGGTTGAATATAGAACATTTAAAATTGAACACATCTGAAATGGCCCTTTTATAACTTTTAGTTTAGTTTAGATCAATGCACAGAAAATCAGATATCGGCTAGATTTCAGTTCCCTTATCGAGGGAACTTCCCACTGCGTCGAAACGCTTTGGGGATGCTCCCTAAGCATCAGCGAATCTGAAGCCTGAATAAACACTAGTCCAATCCGATTGGTCGTGCGTGATGACGTCATTGTGACGGCGTACCCGGAAGTATAAAAGGGGGGCCGGCGCATAATGGCGGCAGTTATTGCTCTTCAGCATAGCGCTCTCTGTTTGGTCTGTCTATTTACTGTTGTCTGTCCAGTTGCGAGTGTGTGTGTGAAAGATTTATTTAAAAAGTATGGAAGAGAGAAGGAGTGCATTTAGGCAGTGTGTGCATCCGTGTCCCCGTTACATCTCGGGATCGGATGCACACCTGTTATGTGTGCAGTGTCTGGGTGTTCAGCACGCTCGGGCGGCTCTCGAGGGAGCCGCCTGTGAACACTGCGAGCTGCTGACACTCAGACTGCTCCGCTCTCGGCTGGCCGTGTTCGATGAGACCGGCCAGCCTCGTGAGCCCCGTGGTTCTGGACCCGCGGTCGCTGAGGTGGCTCGGCGTCGCAGATCATGGGGCTCACAGCGGGACTTGTCAGAGGGTTTCGGGACTGCCGCGGCACTTTCCCAATCCTCCTCTGACAGTTCCGACGATCTTCCTCCCCGTGTGGAAGCCCGCTTGGCGGCATCTTCCCCCGGGTTGGAGGGTCCGATGCTTGAGCTGTCTGATTCTGAGGAATTAGATGTGCTCAGCATCGAGGCGGGTGACGTTAAAACACCATACACACTGCTTCACTCATAAAATAAGGTGCTCAGGCAGTCCCCGAGGGGGCTGCCTGTAGTAACCCGGTGTTCTCCGTTCCCGTGCGGAAGCCCGCGATGCGGCTCTTCCCCGGGAGGGAGAACCAGATGCTTGAGCGATCTGATTCCGAGGAATTAGATGTGCTCAGCGTCGACGGAGTGAAGCAAACGCGTTGCCGAGGCAGCGCGTGCATTAAGGGTCTGCAACAGAAGTGAACACACGCTATATGTGTACATGTGATACTGTTTAGCGAGGCTTGCAGTCAGCCCCTGAGGGTGCTGGCTGTGGTCGTTGAGAAATGTCTCGTAGCGTACAGAAACGTGCGTTTTCGAGTGTTTCAGCCTCGCGCCTGTGGCTTTCATCTCGAGGGATGAAAGCCAAATATGTTGGGAACGATTCGAATCTCGCGTTGCTGAGGCAGCGTGTAGATGACGAGTAGTTGAATACATATTTAAACAGTATGGTCTGGTGATTAGGGCTGCATTTAATTCTGAGGAATTTAAATTAAACATTATCTGACTTTGAGGAGTTAGATATGTCTATTCAGCCTATCATTCAGCATGTTCACGTGATGGGTGATTATGGTGGCATTTACTTCTGAGGAATTAAATGGGATTTATCTAACTTTGAGTAGTTAGATTATCAGCCTATCATCCCAGTTGTGTTCACTATTTGGGTGTTTTTGGTGGCATTTAATTCTGTGCAATTAAATGGGATTTATCTGACTTTGAGGAGTTAGGTATTTCAGCCTATCATCCAAATTGTGTTGCTCCCGGGGAGCGCTCGAGATCGCCTCCTCTGTGGAGTCTTCTGGAAGTCGATGCTGCGATCCGCCGTCTACGACGCTCGGGCCACATTGGCTTCCAGCGAACGCATGCTGCTCTAGCCGCCTCTAGAAAGACTGCAGCTGGGCAGCAAACGCGTTCGCACACCGAAAATCCTCCCCGACTAAGCCCTGCCGGGTGGCCGCTTCAGGGGGTCGGGCAGGAGGCTAGGTGGGTACCAGAGACCAGCCTTGAGAGGCTGGTTCCCCTAGTAGAATATATCAGCGCATAGTCATTATGCTCCTGAATATATCTGTTGGGCCCTGTGTACCATGGGCAAAGGGTGCAGACTGCAGTTCAGTGTTCCACCACCGGGGTTCATCGGTGTGGCCTGGATAGTGGTGTGCCCAGCCCAGTGGCCTGCTGGCCAGCCCCCTCTCCAGAGGAGCGATCGAGGTCGCCTCCTCTGTGGAGTTTTCTGGAAGTCGATGCTGCGATCCGCCGTCTATGACGCTCGGGCCACATTGACTTCCTGCGAACACATGCTACTCTAGCCGCCTCTAGGGAGACCTCGGCTGGGCAGCGAACGTGTTCGCACACCGAAAATCCTCCCCGACTAAGCCCTGCCGGGTGGCCGCTTCAGGGGGTCGGGCAGGAGGTTTGGTGGGTACCAGAGACCAGCCTTGAGAGGCTGGTTCCCCTAGTAGAATATCTCGGCGCATGGTTATGCTCCCGAATATATCTGCTGGGGCCCTGTGTACCTTGGGCAAAGGGTAGAGACTGCAGTTCAGCGTTCCACCACCGGGGTTCATCGGTGTGGCCTGAATAGTGGTGTGCCCAGCCCAGTGGCAGGTAGGGAACAGGAAGTGTGCTCCCTGAGGGTAAAGGAGGCTATATTGTGTATCCCTCCGCCAGACAGGGAGTCCGGCTTTACGGTCGCTACCTCATGGTTCCCAAAGAGGATGGAAGGGTGCGTCTATTATTAAATCGGAGGTACTTGAACCGTTCTCTGAGGAGATGCAGGTTCAAGAGGCTCATTATCCCATCGTGAGTCAGATCCAGTTCGAGGACTGGTTCGTCACGATGTATCTAAAGACGCATATTTCATATATCCATCCTTCCTGCCCACAGGAGGCCTGAGGTTCGCTTTCGGGGGCGAGGCGTACCAATATCGGGTTCTTCCCTTCGGCCTCACTGTTAAGCACACCACTGTGAAGCACTTTCAGAGAGTGCTGGGGCACATGGCAGCAGCGTCCAACATGATACCGTTCGGCCTGCTACACATGAGACCCCTCCAGTGGTGGTTGAAAACCAAGGGGTTTTCCCCCAGAGGGAATCCTTTTCGTATGATCAGGGTAACGCGCAGATGCCTTCGTTCCCTAGTCATATGGAAGAAACCTTGGTTTCTGTCCCAGGGGCCAGTGTTGGGAGCGTCCTGTTGCCGGGAATCCGTTTCAACAGACGCCTCCCTCACTGGTTGGGGCGCGGTCATGGACGGCCGCTTTGCGAGGGGCCCATGGGAGGGCCGTCATTCCTCCTGGCACATAAATTGCCTGGAGATGATGGCGGTCTACAAAGCTCTCAGGAGCTTTCTCCCGGACCTCCGCGGCCAACATGTCCTGGTGCGGACAGACAATACGGCTGTCGTAGCGTACCTCAATCGCCAGGGAGGGGTAAGATCGCGCTCTCTGTGCAGATTGGCGCATCTAATCCTCCTGTGGTCCCAAGGGAAACTGTTGTCCATCAGGGCAATGTATGTCCCGGGGGTTCAAAATCAGGGAGCAGACATCCTGTCGAGGCAGGGGCTGAGGCCCGGGGAGTGGCGGCTCCACCCCGAAGTGGTGGAGGCCATATGCGAGAGGTTCGGCCCAGTGGAGGTGGATCTGTTTGCGTCTCGAGAGACGTCCCACTGTCCACTGTGGTTCTCCCTCACGCATCCAGCCCCGTTGGGGTTGGATGCCATGGTGCAGACGTGGCCGAGGCTGCGTCTGTACGCATTTCCCCCGATTGCTCTGCTCCCGGGAGTCCTGGAGAGGGTCCGTCGGCAGGGGGTCAGTCTACTTCTGGTAGCACCCCGTTGGCCGACGCGAGTTTGGTTCTCAGATATCATAGCCCTGCTGGCAGGTCATCCATGGCAGATTCCTCTGAGGAGGGATCTCCTGTCTCAGGCGGCGGGGACGATATTCCACCCCCGGCCGGAGATTTGGAACCTTTGGGTCTGGCCCCTGAGGGGGCCAGGTACCTAGAGGCTGGCCTGTCGGCAGACGTGGTAGAGACCTTACTCAGTTCCAGGGCTCCGTCCACAAGGAGACTGTACAGCCTCAAGTGGAATGTGTTTTCCACTTGGTGTAGGGGGCGTGAGGTGGACCCAGTCAACTGCCCAGTGGCTTCAGTGCTGGAGTTCCTCCAAGATCGCTTCTCTGCGGGCCTAACCCCGTCCACACTCAAGGTGTACGTGGCTGCCATTGCGGCTTTCCACACTCCTCTGGGTGATGGGCCTCTGGGTAGGCACCAGTTGGTTGTACAGTTCCTCCGTGGGGCTCGGAGGATGAGGCCTGTGGCTCAGTCCAGAGTTCCAACCTGGGACCTGGCAGTGGTTCTCGAGGGGTTGGCTGAGGCCCCCTTCGAGCCACTGGAGTCAGCAGAACCGAAAAATCTGACCCTTAAGGTGGCTTTTCTACTCGCCATCTCCTCTCTAAGGAGAATGGGGGATCTCCAGGCCTTGGCAGTAACGCCGACTTGCCTGGAGTTTGCCCCGGGTGGAGTGAAGGCCATCTTACACCCTAGGCCGGGCTATGTGCCTAAGGTCCCATCGAGGGTGGTCAGGTCTTTGGTTCTGCAGGCATTTCATCCTCCGCCTCACGTGACGGCGGAAGAGGGGAGACTTCACCTACTCTGCCCGGTCAGGGCACTCAGGGTGTATCTGGCGAAGTCCGCACAGTGGAGGAGATCTCAACAATTGTTGGTGTGTTTTGGCTCACCCAAGAAGGGGTTGCCTGCGTCTACCCAGACAATCAGTAACTGGATTGTCCAGGCAATAACCATGGCTTATCAGGTGCGCAGTTGCCTTCACCTGTAGCCGTGAGGGCACATTCCACCAGAGGCATGGCCTCTTCGGTGGCCCTCCTTTCTGGGGTCCCCTTGCAGGATATCTGCGAGGCGGCGGGGTGGGCTACTCCACACACTTTTATCAGGTTCTATAGCCTGGATCTCCCTGCGACGCCTGGCGCGAGGGTGCTCCAACCCTAGTTGTGCCCGGTCTCCGGCTTCACACTAGGACAGGCGCTACCCTCGGTGTGGCCTAGTGGGTACTCGTTCCCCAAAGCGTTTCGACGCAGTGGGAAGTTCCCTCGATAAGGGAACGGCTCGGGTTATGTATATAACCCTTGTTCCCTGAGAGGGAACGAGCACTGCGTCGTACCGCCACACCTCGGCACGCCTGGAGCGCATGCTTCAGAGCAAAAAACTGCCGCCATTATGCGCCGGCCCCCCTTTTATACTTCCGGGTACGCCGTCACAATGACGTCATCACGCACGACCAATCGGATTGGACTAGTGTTTATTCAGGCTTCAGATTCGCTGATGCTTAGGGAGCATCCCCAAAGCGTTTCGACGCAGTGCTCGTTCCCTCTCAGGGAACAAGGGTTATATACATAACCCGAGCCGTTTTTTGTGCATGGTTTCCCCTATTTGAGGGTATAGGGAGCAATTTCAGATTAAGCCCATGTCTGTTCAACAAAATAATAGTCTTATAGCAGTAGTAGGCTACCGTTTCTTAAACTGTACAGGGCAGGTCCTAGATCAGGCAAATTTTCTGTTGGGGGCATAAACAATTATATAGACATCTTTCGGGGTTGGAAACAAACTTTGCAGGACAGCGGTTCACCAAACAAATTCACCAAATTGGAAAGAAACGTTCTAAACAGTTCGCGTGATGCATCTCAAATCAGCGCTGATCACACACGTTACTTTAGTTACTCACTTTCTGACATGAGTGACAGTCCCTCCGAATAGAAATAAACTAATAACTTGAATTATATGTTTGTAACTCCAACAGTTCACTGAACTAAGACATGTTCCCTTTATCGAGGGAACTTCGCACTGCATCGGAACGACAAATTTGGGGATGCTCCCTAAGCATTAACGCATCTGAAGTATGAATGAAACTAGTCCAATCCTGATTGGTGCTACGTCATGACGTAAATTTATACCCGGAAACTATAAAGGGGAGCCCAGCGCATTGTAGCATCAGTTATCGCTCTTCAGCATCATGCTCTGTGTGTGAAAAACTGTCTGTCTATTTACTGTTGTTTGTCCCTCATATATAAATATATAAAAAGAAAATAATGGCGACTGAGTTCAAGAGGTGTGTGCACCCGTGTCCCCGCTTCATTTCGGGAGCGGACACACACTCTCTTTGTGTACAATGCCCAGGTGTTCAGCATGCTCAGCCCAAGGACTGGTTCGTCACGATAGATTTAAAAGACGCCTATTTTCATGTCTCCATCCTTCCTTGCCACAGGAAGTTTCTGAGGTTCGCTTTCGGGGGCGAAGCGTACTAATATTGGGTGCTTCTGTTCGGTCTAGCTCTCTAGCTCTTTCCCCTTGCACTTTCACCAAAGGCATGGATGCAGCTCTGGCTCCACTGAGACTTCAGGGCATCAGTGTGCTAAATTATATCAAAGACTGGCTAATACTGGCACAGTCGTACGAGATGGCAATTCAACATCTAGATGTAGTTCTGGCACATATTCAATGCTTGGGGTTGAGACTCAACACGAAAAAGAGCGTGTTGACACCAGCCCAGAAAACGATTTTTCTAGGGATAATATGGGATTCAATTTCGATGTGGGCGCAATTTGAGATTTCGCCCCCTGTGCAAATTGGCGCATCTCATTCTCCGTTGGTCACAAGGAAAACTTTTATCCCTCAGGGCAATGTATATCTAGGGGATTCAGAATCAGGGGGCAGACATACTATTGAGGCAGAGGCAGAGGCTGAGGCCCGGGGAATGGCGGCTCTACCCGGAGGTGGTGGAGTCAATATGCAAGAGGTTCGGCCCAGTGGAAGGGGATCTATTCGCGTCTCGAGAGATGTCCCAGTGTCCACTGTGGTTCCCCCTCATGCATCCAGTCCCACTGGGGTTGGATGCCATGGTACAAATGTGGGCAAGGCTACATCTGTATGCATTTCCCCCGATCGCTCTGCTCCAAGGGGTCCTGGAGAGAGTCCGGCAACAAGGAGTCAGTCTTCTGCTGGTGACTCCTCGTTGGCCGACTCGAGTATGGTTCTCGGATATAATAGCTCTGCTGGTGGGTCCCCCGTGGCAGGTCCCTCTGAGGAGCGACCTCCTATCGCAGGCAGGGTCCTCTGCGGGGTGCAGAGGATGAGACCAGTAGACCGTACTCTGTTGTAGAGTACCAACATGGGATCTGGCAGTGGTGCTCGAAGGTCTGGCTGAGGCCCCCTTCGAACCACTGGAGTTGGCAGAACCTAAGAATCTGACGCTTAAAGTAGTATTCCTCCTAGCTATCACCTCTCTTAGGAGAGTGGGGGATCTTCAGGCCTTAGCAATTACGCCAACCTGCCTGGAGTTTGCCCCCGGAGGAGTCAAAGCCATAATGCACCCTAGACCGGGCTACGTGCCTAAGGTCCCGTCCAGTGTGGTCAGGTCCTTGGTCCTTCAGGCATTTCTTCGCCCGCCCCACGTGACGGCGGAAGAAGGGAGACTGTTCCTCTTGTGGCCAGATTGGGCCTTGAGGATTTACTTGGAAAGGTCAGCTCAGTGGAGGAAATCAGACCAGCTGTTAGTTTGTTTTGGCTCACCCAAGAAAGGGCTGCCTGCATAAACCCCTAATATAAATAATTGGATTATGCAGGCTATAGCTTTGGCATATCAGGTGCGCAATTTGCCTTCACCTATAGCCTTGAGGGCCCATTCCACCAAGGGCATGGCCTTTGGTGGAATGGGGAATCCTGGTATCCGGAGTTCCTATGCAGGACATCTGCGAAGCGGTCGGTTGGGCTACTCAGCACACTTTTATAAAATTCTACAGCTTGCACCTCCCTGCGACACACGGCGGCAGGGTGCTCCAGTCCTAATTGTGCCTGGTCTCCAGCTTCACAATAGGGCAGGTGTATCCTTGGTGTGGCCTAGTGGATACTCGTTCCCCAAATTCATCGTTCTGACGCAGTGCGAAGTTCCCGCAATATAGGGAACGTCTCGGATTATGTATATAACCCTTGTTCCCTGAGAGGGAACGAGCACTGCGTCTCGTCGCCACACCACGTATAGCCTGAGAACGTTTGCTGCATCGCAATAATTGACGCTACAATGCGGCAGGCTCCCCTTTATAGCTTCCGGGTATGCTGTCACATTTATGTCATGACGTAGCACAAATTTCATTCATACTTCAGATGCGTTGATGCTTAGGGATTCAGCCCCGCAAAGCTGAGGACAGTGGAAATATGCCCTGATCATCCCAGAAGATTATGTCCCGCTCAGGCCTTACCAGGGTCTCTATTGTGCATTATTCCTCATCCCGGTCCAGCTCCACCAGCTTCTCCTGCTCAGCGCAATGAAAGTTTAGAAAAGTGTTTTCTTCTGGTTTAGCTGTTAATTTAAATTTCTGTTGATTCAGATGTTAAACAAGTTATGTTATGGTCTATAAGTAGTATAAAGTAGCCTATTTTAAGTAGTCTAATGTAGGCTATAGACCAATTTATTTTCATTTAAACATTTTAATTTACATGACAACAAAATATATGTATGTGTTTAATGTACAATTTATAATGTGCATTACAAAAATAAACAGCCTACAGAACAACCACTCCTCTTTTATTTAGCCATTTCAAGTTAACGAAAATGAACAATAGACAGCTTTTTTTAATTTACAAATAACTTGCATAAAAAATAATGATAGGTTAATAATAAGAATATAGTCTAGTCTAGATAATTTAGATAAGATTTGACGTCTGTCAATAACCAATTTTCAGTGAGCGACATTCATTCATTCATTCATTCATATAAAAAAATGTTTTGCAGTAAGTCAGCAGTTTTCGTTTATTTGCATTTTGTCTTATAATTTTGAGTGACAGATGTCGCATTTGATTTAGCCTGTTTTTGTCTGTCAATTTTTTTTTAGCTACGGCGTAGCTATAAGAAAAATAAATGATTGCACGGACATATCCTATCCCCACTGTATGTAAAGAAAATTTAAAAGAGATAGTCTGGAAACGAAATCTAAATTTAACTGGATCAGTCGGGTACGTCGGGAATGAAATAATTTATAGGGTGAGCACGGAGTAAATTTGAAGCGTGTTCGAGCGGGATAGTGTGGTGCAGGAGCGGGACGAAAATACAGCCCCAAGCAGATTTAATTTTAGGCTATTTAAAGAAAGTGCAGGAAAAAAAAGATAGAAACAGCGAAAAGAGAAATAATGGACTGATTCCTCTTAGTGAGGGAAGGGTTGAAAAATAAATAGCATTTTAAAATGCAGTGTGCTATGAATTCTGGGATAGGGTAGGCTGCGAAGTTGTGGGAAGGTTCCATCTGCTGTACCCTTCCTTTGCCTGAGAACCGAAGTGCGCATTTTGAAGTCACTCATGAATTGCGGCAGTCTTCATCGCCCCGCTGTGACGCAATCACATTTCAAATGTGGCCTTCAGAGGTGCAGCTTTCACTTTGGGACAGCCTTCGTAGTGCCGCTGTGACGTAATCGCACTTCAAATGCGGCCTTCAGAGAGTGAAGCCTTCACATTGGGACAGCCTTTGTAGAGACTTGGAAGACTTGGAATTGTTATTAAAAATGATAAACTGCACAAAGTTTGCTTCAAATTGTATGTGCGCTGATTTGTGGAGAAAAAGAAAAAAGATTATGGCGGAAGAAATTGTTGGAGAGACAGAGGGAGCCAGGATTTTGTTCTGCAAAGACAGTTTGAGGTAAATAAATAATTTTGAAATGTGCTGCTGCTGTGGCTGGATGTGCAAATGTTTGGCCTTTGTTTCTGTTTGATAGAATTGTAAATATATCTATTAAAATACTGATATTCTGCTCTATAACTCCTCCCTGAACCTCCTGCTGCCATGTATCTCACTCTCTCATTGGCTGTCGGTGTAATTTTCAGCCAGAACGCTGTTCACACAGCAGGAGTTTGAATCGCCGACAGCTCTAGATATTTAACATGCCAAATATCTCACCGGCGTCGGCAACTCGTCGGTGATTCTCTCTGATCATGTCTTTGATCATTCACACTGCGTGATTGTCACTCGCGTACACGAGCACCGATTTGCCTGTGATCTCGGCCATTTGTTGCCGATTTCACAAAACCTGTCGGCGACTCAAAATCGGGGGGAAAAATCAGGCAGTGTGAACTAGGCTTTATGTGAGGCACTGGTGAGGTTGCACAGGTGATTAGTATTCAGGTGATTGGGAACGAGTGGGCGTGGTGTGAGTGTCTGTCCGACGGTAGTGGTTGTGACAATAAGTTTGGCATTTTTTATTACTTTAAACATACTGTGATAAAACTGTCAGATGCAGAAATCTATGATATACAATGAAGTCAAATTAATGTATTTATATTGATTTGAATGTCTAGAATAAATTGACTGATGACAGAAATTTGTCATGTCCTCAGCCTGTTAGAAAATATATTTTATCATAGATATGAGTCATAAACATTGAACATCTTAATGGTGGTATTTATAATTAAAAAAAAAATCATTAAAAAACACCCCCCATGAGCATAAATAAATAAATAAATAAATAAATAAATAAATCCTTCATCATTTTCATATTGGACAAGGACTGTATCTTTTGGCAGCCAGTTTTGGCAGCAATTTTTTTTTCTTTTTTTTTTTTTTTTTTTGGATGTTACACCCCTGTGTTCTGCGGCGCTTTGAAAGCTTTATGACTTTGGGTGACTTTCTGAAGCAATTGATTCCAGATGCTCTCTGCGTGGGAACGAGGGGTTGAATGGGAAAAGAAGGAAGAACAAAAAGAGGAAAAAAGAAGGCTGTGAAAAGGCATTATCAGGTGTGAACTATTATAGTGACTAACAGCTTCTTTTCTTAAAAGGTTAGTTCACCCAAAAATAAAACATTCTGTTATAAATTACTGTAAGACCTTTGTTAATCTTCGGATCACAAATTAAGATGACTTTGATGAAATCCAAGAGGTTTCTGAACCATACATAGGCGGCAACATCATTACAACTTTTAAGGCCCAGAAAGGTAATGACGTTGCTGCCTATGTATGGTTCAGAAACCTCTTGGATTTCATCAAAGTCATCTTAATGTCATTACAACTTTTAAGGCCCAGAAAGGTAGTAAAGACATTGTTAAACTACAGTGATTCAAACAAGAGGTCTGCAGCTTCTGTTTAGCAATTCAAATATATGGTACTTGCCTTGGTCGTTGAACAGATGTCCAGATGCAGTATCAGTAAATTAAATTATAAATTAATGAAGAAATGTCTGCTTTATGGGCTATATGTGCCCTTTTTATGGCATGGCCTTTTTCATGTAGCCAACTTGCTCATTCTTTTGAGTCTTATCAGATGGTAACCAGAGACCAGTTCTGTAAAGCACTACTTTTTTTTTTTTTTGCATATTTCTATATTTAAACGAAGTGTATGGAAGATTGTGGCCAAAACTGGTACTGCAATCACTTTCAATTTACTGTAGAGCGGCGTATCCCCTCTCCCTCTCCCTCTCCCCCTCCCCCTCCCCCTGACTCGAGGTTGCCAGATAGGCTGGTGCAGATAGGATGCAGCAGGAACGTATGTAGCTACAGCTGTTGTAACTAGAGCAGAGCTGGCAACCTGGATGCCAAAACACTACTGACTTCATGATTGATCAATAGGTGGTGGTGGGGGGGGGGGGGGGGCTTCAGGCCAAAACCACAACATGTCAACAACCATTTAAAAAATACCAACTTATTTGAGATGTTTTGGCTCGGCACACAGCACCGAAACAGCTAGGGTGACCAATGCCCTTCTAATGACAGCTGATTCAGGATCATCATCACTGCTCATTCTCCTCAACCTATCAGCAGCATTCCACACCGTGGACCATACCATCCTCCTGGACTGCCTCCACAATACACTTGGACTATCTAGTGCAGCACTGCAGTGGTTTCAGTCCTACCTTTCTGACACGAATGAGCATGTGATTTTGGGAGAATGTGAGTCCAGGCTGCTCCCTGTACATGTGGTGTTCCGCAGGGGTTGTTTCTCTGCCCAAACTTATTCATCTGCATGCCCCTCAGTCCTGTCTTCAGCAGACATGGACTATCTTTTCATTGTTATGCTGATGACACACAACTTTATATCAAAACTACTCCGAGTCCCTCCACAGCTCTGTCACGACTCACCACATGTCTTGAGGAGATAAAGGCATGGATGGGAACTGAAGCTGAACGCCAGTAAAACCGAGGCATTACTGGTTGGCAACCCTCATCAGATCCACTTCTCTCCCTTATCCCAGCTCATCTTTGACGGCCAGGTCCTCACTTTCACCTCCTCAGTCACAAACCTAGGGGTTCGGTTTGACCCACAGCTGACCTTCATTGGCCACATTAAGCACATTTGTAAAATACCTTCCACCTTCGAAACATCTCCAAACTCTGTTCCCTTTTAACCTTTCCAGATTCAGAGAAACTTGTCCACGCCTTTGTCTCCACCAGGCATGACTTCTGCAATGGACTCTTCAGTGGGATTTCTGGCAGAAATATCCAGATGCTTCAATACATCCAAAACAGCGCTGCCAGAGTCCTTATGATAGTTCGTAAATATGATCACATAACTCCCGTTCTACACTCTGCACTGGCTCTCTGTTTCATCCCGGATCGACTACAAAATCCTCCTGCTCATACATAAATGCATCACTGGACATGCACCTCCATATTTACAGGAACTCATAACTTTGAAATCCTCCATCTGCACCCTCAGATTTTCCGGCCACCTACTTCCTCAAGTTCCCACCACCAGGCTTCGTACCATGGGGGATCGAGCTTTCTGCTTGGCTGCACCGCGGCTTTGGAACCACCTTCTCAGTGAGCTGAGAGCAGTACAGAGCCTGGACCAGTTTAAAGCTGAACTGAAAACTTTTCTGTTTAGAAAGGCTTTTATGTTTTGATTGTTTGTATTATTCTTTATTTGTACTTTTTATTAATTTTTTTGTCATTTTTTCCCTTTTTCCATTGTTGCACTTTGAGATTCTTCTAAATGAAAAGTGCGTTATAAATTAAATCTATTATTATTATTATTATTATTATTATTATTATTATTATACGGTATTCCACTCGCAAAGGCAAGTTCTTTGTCGAAAGCCACATCCGCTGGCCTGAGGCCTGTTGCATGAAGCTAGCTGAACAAACTCTTAGTTTCAGAGTAGGTTTAGAGTTGACAAATCCAGATAAATCCAACCTGGTTTAGATCAATTTCAACAATTTCTCAAAACTCTGTATAAACTTTCTCTGTCAACTCCAGAGTTTACGATCAACTCTAAAGCGTGTGTACCTGAAATTGTGACACGTGCAGCAAACAGTCAATCACAGTGCCCATTTGATTCACTTCTCTTCTGAAGATTGAGAGATCGTTTTGCAAATTACTATGAAATTAAATGTGTTTACAAGATAGAAATAAACGCTGGTGATGAACACTGATAAAAACCAATCCACCTTCTTGAGCCCGAAAAGACAGAGTTTGCTCAAACTAATCTCGAACTTACCTGGGTAACAACTGAAACCAGCTTTGAGCAACAGGCCACAGGGCGCAAAGTAGGTACAGGTCTACAAGGACAATTGGCCTGGCATTGATACTGCTGGGACACCTGGACAAGATTGTGCCGAGCTTTCTTTGCGGCAGTGGAGTAATTGGCACGGAGAGATTGGATAAAGCAATGCTGGAACAATGGACGCTATCAAATCGCTATCACTATCAAATCACAATGCTACTGACCGTCGGCAGCTGGTGACGTCACCAACATGCGACCAGGAAGTATAAAAGGGCACCGTGCCAACATGACGCTATCCACTTTGTCTGAAGGGACTGTGGGCAGGCACACCTTGAAGCATGGCCACCTGACGCAGCATCTCGTTCCCTGTTCTCAGGGAACTAAGGTTACATACGTAACCGGGGACGTTCCCTTTCGAAAGGGAGCTCGAGCTGCATCAGCTTACGCTACGGGGAACAATATGCCCACGCCGCCATGCTGAGGGGAGTGGTCGCCCCTTACTAGCAGTGATTACTGCCTGGACGAGAGTTAGAAGAAAGTCTGAACCACTCCCCCTCTGGTCACACCAGGCTGCCAGTGAAAGCATTCCCTACGGTCATAGCCCAAGCTATATGCCTAAGAGAAGACCTTATTAAGTTTTATCTGAGGTTTCCTACCCTCGGCTGCTCAAAGGCCCAGGACCTACTACTTCAACAGAAGGAGTCCCTTAATGGAATGTGGCTAGGGGACCCGAGGGCGCCCCAGCCAGTCACTATTTGGGAAAACCTTCCCCGAACGCCACCAGGGAGGCCTGACCTGGCATCACTTCTGTGGGACACCCCGGCTTGGCCAACCCTGTCTGTTTAGAGACAGAGCCTCCGGACTTTGCTTACTCATGAGCATCCAGACTGAGGGACTGCAAACTGGCAATGTCTTCCTCAAACCGGAACTCGGAGACTGGAATCCTGGAGAGCAGTACTCAGCATAGTGCTTCTTACCCTTGCCAGCGAGGGGAGTCTCTTCTGCTCGATCCTAGGATCTACTGAACACTCAGTGAGGTGAGCTCTTAAGCCTGCCTGGTAGGTAAACCATGTTGTAGGCTGGCCGGTCCCTGTCCTGAAGGGACCACGCAGCAGAAACGGCGTCTCGTCGTGCTAGGGCATGAGCTCGCCCTCGGGTAATTCCGGCTAAGGCCAGGACCCAACAGCGGGCAACCGCTAGCTGTCAGCACAAAGCCAGTTATGCGTTCCCGTTCAATGGACTCTTTCCCCCCAGGGAGGCCTAAAGCGTCTCTACCTGGCACCGTTGATGCTAGCTGTTAAAGGCCACAGGGAGATGGCTTTGCTGGTCCCCTCAGGGAGGCCCATGAGGCCATCAACACCAGAAGCCACCCATGGTAATTGCTAGCTTGTCACCGAGACCGGGTCCGGGAATCTCTTCCCAAGGAGGCCCAGAGAGGCCTACCACCTGACAGCATAATACACCGGCTAACCGAGCATCCAGGCTCGAGGGCTCACCCTCAGGAGGCCCGGAGAGGCCTGCCACCTGCTAGCCAGACGTGCAAACTGTCGGAAGTTACTGTGTTCCCAGAGGTCGCCTCCAGGGAGGCCTGTTTGATGCCTCACGTATAGTCGAGTCTTTTAGGGCGGCCTGGAGAGGCCTATTGCCGAATGGCAGCTCCCTGTTCATTCATTCATTCATTCATTCATTCATTCATTCGACTTTATTGTCCACCTTAGTGGAAATTTGTCTTCGACTTCTCTGAACAAAAATACATCAATGACACCACATTTAAACTTACATTAAAATACACACAGTTAAGAGTACAATACTACCGCCATCAACATACAACAACAGAAAAATGGAAAACAGCGCAGCAAATTATAGTAAGATAGATTTCGATCTACAATAAACACATTTTTAAAACAATTTCAGTTTAGATTAAGTTCCTGTATGGCATGGGGAACAAAAGATTTCTTATAGATGTTCCGGCTCACCCTTGGGACCCTGAATCTACGGCCAGATGGAAGCAATTCAAACTCTGAGTTTAGTGGGTGTAGGGTGTCTGTTGATATCTGTCGGGCCTTCCTGAGTACCGCCTTATCAAATACATCCCCAAGCTGCCTCTGTGACTTGCCAATCACCTTCCCTGCCATACTAACAATTTTAGAAAGCTTGTTTTTATATTTCACATTCAGGTTACCATACCAAGCTGTTATATTAAACTGCAAAATACTTTCTACAAGGCCCCTATATGCCATCTCAAGAATATGCTGACTGACCCTGAAACTCCTCAGTTTTCTAATTAAAAACAATCGCTGATTAGCTGTCTTAAAAATACTCTCTGAGTTAACAGTAAAACTTAAAGTACGATCAATAATTGTACCCAGGTACTTAAAATTTTCAACTACTTCCACAGGCTGGCTGTTAAGTACAACAGGGTTGATGTTACTGGCCCCTCTTGGTTTCGTTTGTATTATAAGTTCTTTTGTTTTAGTCACGTTAATTTCCAATTTAACAGTCTGACACCAATACTGCAATAAAGTGACTTGGCTAAAATAAGCTTCCTCATGTGCTGCATTATTTTCTGTGAGAAGTCCTACCAAGGCCATGTCATCAGAATATTTAAGTAAACTAACATTGGTGCTGTGCACAGTCATATCATTTATATAGATTGAAAACAACAAAGGTGACAACACACAGCCTTGTGGTGCTCCAGTATTTATAACAAGCTCATCTGAGTAGACCCCATTCATTAAGACTCTCTGAGGGCGGTCAGTTAAGAAACTTCTAATCCAATGAATGAGCCCACCATTCACATTCATCCTATGAAGTTGTTCTAAAAGAATGTCAGTTTGCATAGTATTAAAAGCAGAAATAAAATCAATAAAAAGAACCCGAGCAAGTGACTTTGGTTGTTGCAAATGTTTAGCTATTTGATTTACAAGAGTAAGAGTTGCGTCCTCTGTGCCCCTGTGTGACCTATAGGCATATTGAAGGGGGTCAAGTTGATTTCTAACGGAAGACATAAGATGGGTGCTGACCACTCTCTCCATACACTTAGCTAAGAGTGGAGTGAGTGCCACTGGTCTAAAGTCTCCAAGGGCTATAGTTCGATGACAGACGGTGCTTATCCGATGGCAAATCCCAACGGAAAACCCTGCAGGGCCGGGGAACGACCTCAGGAGGGCCGGAAGAGGCCTGCACCTGATAGCAGACCATGCTAGCCGCCTCAGCTAGCAACCACGCACACTGTCACAGGACCTGGGAACCGGGGCTCACCCTCCAGGAGGCCTAAAGAGGCCTAGTTCCTGTCACCCAGTGGTTGGGACCCTAGGCCACCCCCTCAGGGGAAGCCATCTGAGGCCTGCTGAAACCCAGCAAGCCCTTAACTGGGCCGCTCAAAGTCGGGCTGACAGTGGCTTGTCTGCTGGCTGATGAGGACTGGACATCCAGTAACCACCTGGGGACTCATCCCCAGGGAGGCCGTAAGGGGCCTACTTTTGACGAGGTTTCTGCTGCAGCCGACATCATTGGGGAGAACCCTCCCCGGCTCACATGGGCCACAACGTCGGAACTCACTCGCAGGGAGGCCTACTGAGGCCTACCACCTGTCCCGGAGTTATCTGCCCGGACTGCCTGGGCTGGCGTCTCCCCGCCAACCGGCCTTCTATAGTCGGTCCTCCCAGCGGCCCGTAGAAGCCCTCTGTGAGACGGCGCAGTCTCCCAGGCAGCGCCTACCAGCGTGGACCTAAAACACAATGCCAACAGCAGTGCACTCAGCATAAAACGCCTTGAACCCTCTAAAGCGAGGGGAGTACATCTTACGTCACCTGCCTCCAGGGCGGCCGTCTGGTCGTCCAGTGGTCTGCCGTCCGCGCGAGGGCGTCAGCCATGACAGTGTTTCGGCTCCAGGGGAGCATCCTACCAACCCATGCTAAGCCGATGGTTGCGAAGTACAGTTCGATCCAAGCCCTAAAAGGTGGAGCCGAAGACACAGAGCAAGAGGTGAAGTATTCACACAACCGGCCGTCTCCCGAACAAGGCCAGGGGCTGCCCAGAAGTGGCGGCCACACTAAGCTCTGGGGGGCGGGTTTAGCAAAGCCTGTCTAACTGCGCACAAGTGAAGAGACGCCTGCCCCGTCCCACGACCACTGCCATAGTTGCAATCCATTCTGCTACACACCATTCTGCATTAATAACAGCCCCCAAATGCAGAGAAAGGGGGGTGGGCATTGGCCGGAACGACCCTGAACTGAGGGGAGGCCGGGTAGGGATAAAAGCTCCTGCAGAACTACTGACAGGAGCCCGGGGCAACTTGCCATGGCAACACGCAACCGCGAGACGCCACCGCCATCCCACCAACAGCCTAGGCCAACTTGATGCACTAGCATCGGTCTGGTAAAAACCCTCAAAACAAAGGCCCTAAAAAGGGCTGGGACAGACCTTACTGCAGTTCATGCACTATCCTGACCTCACAGACTCATCTAGACATTTCACTAGCAGAGGTGCTAACGCTACCCAGAGGTGGCTATGGCTAAAAAGTTCTGCTAGGAGAACGCACGTCAGTTTACATTGCCGCTTCATGCCCGCGGGCATGCGCGGTGGCCTCAACTGCTCATATTATACATATCCAGAAGAGAAACTGCCTTCATAAACCACAGTGCTACGCTTGCAAACGTACAGCCTACATAAACACTCTGTGTTTATATCAAACATCGTTCTAGCCACTTTTACTGGGGAACTACAGGCCCAGACTCCAACAGTTTATAAAACTGTTACACATCCGCAAAACATCCCTGAGGGAAGCATAGAGTCCAAACATACGGGAAAAGAAAGAATGTTTGCTCTAAAAGGGGACTCACCCGCTGTCTTCCAGTGCCTCATCGCTTCATGTAACATGCATGCTTCGGCGCACCAACCTGAGGGCGGGGTGCTCTCACACACCAGCCTGGCAGGCCGTCATAGTCTCACATTCGCTCATCATAGGCCCGCCCGGCCTGATGTAAAGCACGCCGAGGAGAAAGAGGAAAAAAGGAAGGGACACTACGCTTCCGGCACTGGAAGCGGTTCTTCTCCCCAATGTCCCTCCTCCTGTTGCGGGTGTCCCGCCTCTTCTGCGCCCTGCTCCTCCACGGAGGGGGCGCACGAGAGGCCACGCTACCACGCTGGCCCTGCCGATGATCCTCGGATCTTGACGGGCCAGGGACACCCTCCTGCCTGGGCGCCGCCCCGGACCTCAGCGGAATACATGTTCTATAAGCCGCCGAGCGCGCCTTCGCCTCTCTGAACCTTCCCACAACCGCCTCAACGGAGGTGCCGAAAAGCTCAGAGGGCAAGAACGGGGCATCGAGGAGAAAGGCCTTTTCTTTCGCCCCGATGTCCGCTAGCTCCCTAGCTGTCTCCCCTAGCTCTCTGCCACGGCAACTGAAGCCTCAGTGCTGCGCGCCCCATTACATCCAGCAGCTCCCCATACACGGGGCAGGATGGCTGGGAGGATTCGGCCTCAGCCTCATTATCCTCCCCATCCACAGCCATCCTCTGATCGACCGGAAGAGCTCCGGCTGACGAAGAGAAGGAGTCTCCATCCGACTCCTCCTCCGTCAGCCTCCTCTTGCGATCTGGCTGATCGTCTGTGAGCACCGTGCTCTCCAGACGATGAGCCAGGTCCATCTGGGAGCCCCAGGACCGACGTCGCGGCTCAGCCTCAGCATGAGCGGGACCGCTCCCAGATGCTGGCTCTTCTTCCCTCGAGAAGAAGGCCAGACGAGAGCGGAGCGTCCTCAGAGGAAAACGCTCACAGTTCGCGCAGGAAGCCCCCTCAAGAACCTCCCACGCGTGCTCTTCCCCCAGGCAGAGCACACAAAGAGTATGCGTGTCCTCAGGCGTGAGAAACCTGGGACACGGGTCAGCGCACTTCCTGTACGCACCTTTACATTTTTGTGTGCACTTCATCTTTAGTTTGGACTTTCTAACGAGTCAGACAGTACAGTCCCTGAAGATGAAAGGATAGCGTCATGTTGGCACGGTGCCCTTTTATACTTCCTGGTCGCATGGTGATGACGCCACCAGCTGCCGACAGTCAGTAGGATTGTGATTTGATAGCGATTTCAGACACCTGTCACGCTGAAGGCGTTCCCCTTAGCGTCAGCTGACGCAGCTCGAGTTCCCTTTCGAAAGGGAACACAATATTCCAAACCTTATATACAGTATAAAAACCTCTGCTTCTGCAATGATATCAGTTAAAAACAATATATCAGCTTATAAGAAACAAACAACTGAATAATTGACACAGCTGGTTCCAGTCTGACTTAGACTCACTGGCAGGGGTTCTTTATGTCTATTACATTGACACTTATACAGTAAAATGAGGAGTAATGTTTTTGGAAACAGAAAAAGACAAACACTGCAATGTCTGGATGAGGAAGAGTAAGAGCAAGGGACCCAGGGAGAAGAGCAGGCTTAGTGAGAGATGCAGTGAGAAGTGCTGGAGCAGTGAGAGATGCAGTGAGAGATGCAGGAGCAGCGAGAGATGCTTTGAGAGATGCAGTGAGAGGTGCAGTGAAAGATGCAGTGAGAGATGCAGTGACAGATGCAGGAGCAGTGAGAGATGCAGTGAGAGGTGCAGTGAGAGGATGCAGTGAGAGTAGGTCTGGGCAATAAAACGATAACTATAATTATCACAACAGTTCGATAAATTCTCGATATAATGCTTACAAGTTATGCATAATGCTGCGCATGCGTATTGCAGACCAGGCTTCTGGGTGCTGCATGCGCTATTGTTTACAGTCAGTGACTGACATGCTTGGAGGATCGGAGTGAAGTGGAGAAATAAAAATGAGCAATAGTGAAGAAAACTCAGAGCTCACCCTTACAAAAAATAACTGCAGTATATTGAAGTAAAACTGCAGTACATTGAAGTAAAACTGCAGTACATTGAAGTAAAACTGCAGTACATTGAAGTAAAACTGCAGTACATTGAAGTAAAACTGCAGTACATTGAAGTAAAACTGCAGTACTATGTAGTATAACTACAGCACAGTGTAGTATAACTGCAGTACATTGAAGTAAAACTGCAGTACATTGAAGTAAAACTGCAGTACTATGTAGTATAACTGCAGTACATTGAAGTAATACTGCAGTACTATGTAGTAAAACTGCAGTACATTGAAGTAAAACTGCAGTACATTGAAGTAAAACTGCAGTACTATGTAGTATAACTGCAGTACATTGAAGTAATACTGCAGTACTATGTAGTATAACTGCAGTACATTGAAGTAATACTGCAGTATTATTGTAGTAATACTTCATATGTATTGCAGTAATACTGCAGTATACTGCAATATTGCAGTTTTTTCGTGTCCAAAAAACTGCATTTTTCTACATGTAACAAAAACTGCAGTATAACTTTAAAAAAACTGCAGTAATTTTTTGTAAGGGCACGACCAGCTCGGAGGACACAGATATCGTTGACAAGTTAGTTCGCTCAACTTCAGTGGTTTGGAGATATTTTGGCGATCCCATCCGACATAAAACAGCGACGTAACGTTACGTGGACTGCTTATCAATAATGCTTAGAGGTGCAGTGAGAGATGCAGTGAGAGATGCCGGGGTAGTGAGAGATGCAGTGAGAGGTGCAGGAGCAGTGAGAGGTGCAGTGAGAGGCAAGAGATGCAGTGAGAGGTGCAGGATCCAAGGGTGGACATACCAAGCGGTTTTATCCCAGGTGCATCCCCACCCCCCACCCCCCGTTGTTCAGAATGCTCTTGTGTGTTTCATGCATATTTTGGTCACTGTAAGCAATACTGTAAAACTTTTTCTGTTCTATTATACCGTGTTTTCTACCTACTTTAGTAAACAGTAAAGGCAATATATATATATTGTGGTGTGACAGGCAGCGGGACGACTGCCCGCGAACACACAAAATAAAACGTGGGCAGCCCCTCACGGACGACTGCCCACAAACACATAAACAAAGCTAAACATAAATTCCAGGCCTGGTCCTCTCTCGTCTTCCGCAGTCCTTGCTCCTCCTTATATGCTCCCGTCACATGGCCGCGAGACGAGACCGGTGTGCCACGCAGCTGGCACTCGTAAACATTAATCACCGGCCCGCTCTCGCGGTCCCTCGCCCCGCTGCCTGTCACACCACATATATATATATATATATAATATGTGTGATATAATTGATATAATTTTTTTTTTTTTATGTAATGCTTTTGAATGTGAACATACAGTTTCCAACCAATAAATTCATGCAAATACCTGTAAAACTGAAACATAAAAGTCTACTCAGACAGATTGGTAACATTGATAACATGTTGAATTTTGATCCAATTCATCATTTTGGTTTAGATTGACATTTCATTGTTTAAAGTATGTTGGATCAGCATTGAAACTTGCTCAACTATAACTACTAGCACTCGTAAATCACGCTCTGTACGCACGAGACGCCGTAATCCTAATAATTTGCGCTATATCCTAACATCCTCTGCTACTTTACTCTTCATTCCAATTGGTCTCTGGAATTGCCAGTCGGCTGTAAACAAAGCAGACTTTATTTCATCTATTGGGACTCATTCTCAGCTTAGCCTCATGGCCCTAACTGAGACCTGGATCAAACCAGAGGACACTGCCACTCCTGCAGCCCTCTCAAGCAATTATACTTTTTCACACACTCCTCGGCCTATTGGGAGGGGTGGGGGTACTGGTTTGCTTATCTCAAATAATTGGAAATTTGATCCATTACCGTCTCTACCGGCCAATTCATTTGAATCGCACTCAATCACTATTACTCACCCTGTTAAAATCCATGTGGTAGTGGTCTATCGTCCTCCAGGTCACCTCGGTAACTTTGTGGAGAAGTTTGATGTGTTACGTTCTAGCTTCCCTGAGGATGGCACTCCACTGATTCTGCTTGGTGACTTCAACATCCATCTTGATAAACACCTAGCTGCAGACTTCAGCACTCTACTGACTTCATTTGACCTTAAGTTAGTATCTACTACGGCTACTCACAGATCAGGTAACCAATTAGACCTTGTCTACACACGCAACTGCTCCACGGACAACACTTTAGTTACTCCATTACACACCTCAGACCACTTTCTTATCACTCTTAACCTCATACTGACTCCTGATACAACACGTACTCCTACACAGATTACCTTTCGGCATAATCTACGCTCACTCTCTCCCTCTCGCCTATCCACTATGGTTTCATCTTCACTCCCTCCACCTGCTCAGTTCTCAGCACTGGACACTAACAGTGCTACCGACACTCTTTGCTCCACTCTAACATCCTCCTTAGACAGTTTTTGCCCCCTTTCATCCAGACCAGCCCGCCCCACCCCATCTGCCCCCTGGCTGTCTGAAGTTCTCCGTGAACATCGCTCTGGACTCAGGGCGGCAGAGAGGAAATGGCAGAAATGTAAAAACAATACTGACCTTGCCTTTTATCAGTCTCTTCTCTCTTCTTTCTCTACAAATGTCTCCACTGCTAAAACAACATACTACCACAACAAAATCAACAATTGCTCTGACTCTCGCCAACTCTTTAAAACATTCTCCTCTCTCCTTTGTCCACCTCCTCCCCCTCCTTCATCAACTCTTACAGCTGATGACTTTGCATCATTTTTCACCAACAAAACAGCTCTCTTTAGCAAACAGTTCTCCTCATCACAAACTGACATGCACATCTCAACAACTAACACGAACACGCTTCCATCCTTCTCTCCACTCTCCGAGGCAGATATTTCTAAACTCATCCTTTCCAATCACCCTACTACCTGTCCACTTGATCCTATTCCCACTCACCTCCTTCAGGCTATTTCTTCTTCAATCACTCCTGCACTCATTCACATTGTCAACACTTCTCTTCACACGGGAACCTTTCCCACAGCATTTAAGCAGGCTCGGGTAACCCCACTGCTTAAGAAACCCTCTCTGAATCCAGCACTTTTAGAAAACTACCGACCGGTATCCCTTCTGCCTTTCATCGCAAAGACCCTTGAGCGAGTTGTGTTCAATCAACTCTCTATGTTTCTTGAAGGGGACAACCTCCTAGACAACAACATATCTGGCTTCAAAAGCGGCCATTCGACCGAGACTGCCTTGCTCTCGGTAACTGAGGCACTGAGACTGGCAAAAGCAGCTTCCAAATCCTCAGTGCTCATTCTGCTGGATCTGTCTGCTGCTTTTGACACAGTTAACCACCAGATCCTCCTGTCAACACTTAAGAGGACGGGGATCTCAGGATCTGCTCTCCAGTGGTTCAGGTCTTACCTCTCTGGTAGGTCCTACAGGGTGTCATGGAGCAAGCCTGCAGTCTCCCTCTCATTTACTGAAGCTTTCGCGCCTCGATCGCCCCCCCGGTGACCGGTCCCGGTATAGCCGCCCCTCTGTGTTTTCTAATGGACGCGAGGCAAACTAAATAATAAAATTACACTTCAAAAAATGTTCCCCAAAGTTAATTTATGTCACTGAAGGCAGTTATCATCACGATGATTTCATTTCAGGTGTTCGTTTTAAAAATAAGTTTACTTTGAGTTAGTTATTTGATGCTATAAAAACGGGGGGTGTGACGTCATGATTGACAGCTGAGACTGACGGCTTCTCTGAGTGAAGTTGTCACTGAGGCACTAACGGACTTTTTTCGAAATTTTTGGGAGCAGATTAGATCTTTGGCTTTAATTTCTACATTTCCATAACTGTTTATTTCACACCAACATAATTAAATGTTCAGCATCTGCGAGAGTGTGGGCGGGCTTTTGAAATCGCGGCTGTACTTCCTGCTCTACTTCCTGCGCTCTACTGCGCAACTCCGGTCCCGAAATCGCTACTGCGCAGACTCGGTCCCAAGATGTCCGCGCCGTGCAAGGGCGCCTGAAAGCTTCAAATCTGCCAAGCGGAAACGGATGATGTCGAGTCGTCCATATTTTTTTATGGTCTATGTCATGGAGAGGTGAAGTGTCTAAGTCACATCATCTAGCTACTGGGGTTCCACAGGGCTCAGTCCTTGGACCACTTCTCTTCTCCATCTACATGTCATCATTAGGTTCTGTCATTCAGAAACACGGCTTCTCCTATCACTGCTGTGCTGATGACACTCAACTCTACTTCTCATTTCAACCAGATGATCCTACAGTCAGTGTTCGTATCGCTGCCTGTCTGACAGACATTTCTGACTGGATGAAAGAGCATCATCTTAAACTCAATCTTGCAAAGACAGAATTACTTGTTTTCTCAACCAACCCAGCACTTCATCAAAATTTCTCCATTCAGCTTGGTTCATCGACCATAACTCCATCAAGGACAGCAAGAAACCTTGGAGTTGTGATTGATGACCAGTTAAACTTCACTGACCACATTACTGCAACAGCCGGTCCTGCAGATTTGCTTTATACAACATTAGAAAGATCAGACCCTTCCTATCAGAACAGGCTGCACAACTCCTGGTTCAAGCTCTTGTTCTCTCCAGACTGGATTATTGTAATGCTCTTCTGGCTGGGCTTCCAGCTGGCTGGGCTTCCTGCACTATCAAACCCTTGCAGCTGATCCAGAATGCAGCGGCGAGAGTGGTCTTTAATGAGCCGAAGAGAGCGCATGTTACGCCTCTCTTCATCAAACTGCACTGGTTGCCAATGGCTGCTCGCATCAAATTCAAGGCACTAGTTATCGCCTACAAAACAACCACTGGCTCTCCACCAATATACCTAAATTCACTTGTTCAGACTTACACACCCTCTAGAAGCTTGCGTTCTGCGAGTGAGCGGCGCCTCGTGGTTCCATCCCAAAGAGGCATGACATCGCTCTCACTGACATTTTCCTGGACCGTTCCCACCTGGTGGAATGACCTGCCGATCTCAATTCGTGCTGCCGAGTCTGTAGCCATTCTTAAAAAAACATCTTAAGACACATCTTTTCCATTTGCACTTGACCAATACAGAATAGCACCTACTGATCACCACAGCAACGACCAAAAGCGCACACTCCTGGATCATATCTACGTCTCTCATCCGGATTTGTGCCTTCAGGCGGGTATGTTACATAGTTATCATAACTATCAGAATCCAGTGTTCTGTATATTGCGTACGTGAGTTTTTGTTGTAGATGGCTATTGCTGCGTGTTTAGCTAGAATACAAAACCAACCCATTGGGCCACTGAATCTGCATTAACGACAACAGCTGGGGCAACAGCCTTAGTCCTAATGGGTTGTTATCATAGCTATCAAAATCCAGTGTTCGGCACTTTGCGTACGTGAGTTTTTGTTGTAGATGTCTGTCTTTAAAAAAAAAAAAAATTGTTGTGTATTGTGCTAATTAATTGAGATTTCTTACAGCTCTTACAGGTTTTTGGCCTTGTCTGTTCCGTTGCTTCTATTACTCTCCCCTTTTTTGTAAGTCGCTTTGGATAAAAGCGTCTGCTAAATGATTAAATGTAAATGTAAATGTGAAACTTTTATGAAAGTCAACAGCACACACGGGTGGAGACAGTGACATTGAACTAAAAGTGGGTGCATTAACATGCATGTTCTTAAGCCGATTATGCCTAATAAGCCGACAATGAACATGGTCATGTAAATGCGGTAACCTGTTTTCTTTTATCTGTGTAAGGTCATAAACGGCGTAAGCATAAACCGGTTGGGACAGGCAGTTTTTTGCCTCTTACCCTAATTTTGCGCTGCATGTAATCGCATTAACCTGCTTTCTGTCAGCTTATTGAAATGTGCATGTGTGATAGGTGACAAAAACGCAAACTTAGATTTAAATGCACCCAGACAGAGCGAGCTAGTGTGTTGCATTAAAATAAGGACATATATCACAAACGCAGACTCGTTTAAGACCCAGAAAATTGTAAAGATGTGTTCTCTTCTCATGCAAATCAATCAAAAACGCTGCATCTGTAGCATGAGAGAATAATATGAGCCACGTATTTCCCGCTGACACGGTGCACACTTTATTTAATATCATAACAGACATAACATTTGAGGCCTGTTGCATGAAGCTAGCTGAACAAACTCTGAGTTTCAGAGTAGGTTTAGAGTTGACAAATCCAGACAAATGCAACCTGGTTTAGATCAAGTTCAACCGTTTCTCAAAGCTCGGTATAAACTTTCTCTGTCAACTCAGGTTTAATTCAATAAATAGGAGTAAGCGATCAACTCTAAAGCCTGTGCACCTGAAAGTGTGACACGTGTGACAAACAGCAAATCACAGTGTCCATTTGATCCACTTCTCTTCTGAAGACTGAGAGATCGTTTTGAAAATTATTATGAAATTAAATGTGTTTACAAGGCAGGAATAAACACTGCTGCTGCAGCGAAAAACCAGAGTTTGCTCAAACTAATCTCGAACTTACCTGGGTATCTACTGAAACAAGCTTTGTGCAACAGGCCATTGGAATATTTTGAGTCAGATACAGACATTATTATTTTTTACGTCACTACAAGGACATAACCCGGTTTATTAATAAAGTCATGTAAATGCGGTTTACTTGCATTGTCAGTTTACTGGTTTGCATGTAAACGGGGAAAACTGATTATTTCAATAAGCTGATTTTTTTTGAGTTATCAGCTTACTGGTGTGCATGTAAATGCACCCAGTGATTTGTAGTTGATGAGCACAAGATCATCCAGGTGTGTATCTCTGCAGAACACTAGTGGGTGTTTCCCAATCAGTGGGGCGTTTTCAAACCACAATTGTCATTTTAATCGCTTTCTCAGATTTGCTCTAATCCACAGGGGGCTTTAGGGATGGCCTTCATGAGTTTAGCAAGTCGGTTGAAAAATGGTTGAAAAACATCTATTGTAGTTTGAAATTGGCCACTGATTGGTAAACAACCATTTTGGTTGTTCTTCATTAGAGAAAACACAGGTGCATGCTAAGCACTATTCGCACAGGATTAGTATTATTTACGGACCTCTATGATTTAGAAATTACTCCCCCAAATCTGAGTTTTGCGTGGCGCATTTGCACAGGATAAGCAAAGCCTGTGATTTTACTTGAATTTACTGACTTCTCCAGGATATGATGTCAAGACTTTGTTATAGATATAGCTGTATTAAATCATAAACAGGCATCGATATTGTTTCGATTATTTTATAGTAATAAGTAAACATAATTTCGTTCAGTTACATAACAGACGCCATGAACTGAGCACAGACCAGCGGCAGGAGTCAGATTTCATTTATCACGAATCAGAAGCTGACACACGACGGATGATTCAGTTTCAATGCTAAATGTAAAAGCGCCTATTTAAACGATCTTGTCATTGTACTGCTCTGTTATGTTTTTCATTAAGAATAGTATTGATGTCTATATTAAACACACCATTCAATCAGTTTACTTCCAAATTGATACTCATTCTAAAGTGAATTGAATCACTTTAGAATGATTGCCTCCATGCCACACCACACTGAAGCAGTAATTTCTGCAAAAGGATTCCCGACCAAGTATTCAGTGCATAACTGAACATAATTATTTGAAGGTTGACTTTTTTGTGTTAAAAACAATTTTCTTTTATTGGTCGGATGAAATATGCTAATTTTTTGAGATTTTGGGGTTTTCATGAGATGTATGCTAAAATCATCAGTATTAAAACAACAAACGACCTGAAATATTTCAGTTGGTGTGCAATGAATCTAAAATACATGAAAGTTACATTTTTATCATTACTTTATGGAAAATAATGAACTTTTATCACATATGCAAATTTTTTGAGAAGGACCTGCATTTATAGACAGACAGAATTATAGATAGATAGACAGATAGACAGAAGTATAGATAGACAGACAGACAGACAGACAGAAGTATAGATAGACAGAAGTATAGATAGATAGACAGATATACAGAAGTACAGATAGATAGACAGATAGACAGAAGTATAGATAGACAGACAGAAGTATAGACTGATAGACAGACAGGCAGAAGTATAGGTAGATAGACTGACAGAGGTATAGATAGACAGACAGATAGACAGAAGTATAGATAAACAGATGGACAGACAAACAGACAGACAGACAGAAGTATAGATAGATAGAAAGACAGACTGAAAGAAGTATAGATTGACAAAGGTATAGACAGAAAGAAGTACAGGCAGACCAAAGTACAGATGGATGGATGGATGGATGGATGGATAGATGATAGATAGATAGATAGATAGATAGATAGATAGATAGATAGATAGATAGATAGATAGATAGATAGATAGATAGATAGATAGATAGATAGATAGATAGATAGATAGATAGATAGTTTCCAGTTTAGTCTGTAAGAGAGTTCTTATGAATAACACAGAATGATATAGAGGGGACATATTCTGTGTTTGCTACCGGTCACTATTGTGACCGTCTTCATTTGTCTGCATCCTGACAACAGAATAAACCATGTATTAATATAATTTCACTATGTATGTATAG
Organism: Pseudorasbora parva; assembly: GCF_024679245.1. Taxonomy (NCBI): domain Eukaryota; kingdom Metazoa; phylum Chordata; class Actinopteri; order Cypriniformes; family Gobionidae; genus Pseudorasbora; species Pseudorasbora parva. Next base: position 34,887,860 of record NC_090175.1, read on the forward strand.
TTAACCCTTTCATGTGTGCAAAAAATTATGAGCTATTCAAAAATGTACTTAGAAAATGTTCCTGTCATTTCTGAGCTTTCATGTTGTCATTGTGGTAAAAGGGCAGTACCAAGAAATAAGTGTGTGTGGTCACATGACCAAACTACACAATAACATGTAACATACTCTGGTGCAGAGATGGGAGTAAGTCACACATGTGCAGTCACAAGCAAGTCTCAAGTCTTAACCTTCAAGTCTCAAGCAAGTCCAAGTCATTTGCTGTGACAATCAATTCAAGTCTTTGCTTTATGTCAAGCAAGTCAAGTCAAGTCTTTGCTTGGGTCAAGCGGCAATTCATACAAATGTTTGATGATTTAAAAGAATTTATATATTAAAATGAGCTACAACTACAGTAGTTATGGACTATGTGAAGTTTTTTTTGCAACAAAAAATGTCTACCCCAAAAAGTTGTTTATACAATAAAAATCAAAAAAGTAAAGAAATTACAACTACATACAATGAAATTGGAACTGAAATTAGGCCAATATATTGGGAAATAAATTATCTTTTTATTATTTAATGTTCACTCTCCTCCTAGTCCTGTACAGTGTGACAAGGTGATGATTAATATTATAATTAATAAACTATTATAATTAATAAACTCAGATTGTGTTTGTGGCTCACAACCTGACGAAGGCTCATTAGCCACAACACGTATAGTACTTGTCACCTGTTTTTAAAATATTAAAGCCATGTTGAAATAAAGGCTTTATATATTTCTTCAATAATATTTGAGTGCTTTGGATTATTGATTTTTATCAACTCTTAACATGTCCAGACAGGGACGTAGCCAGCTAATATTTAGCTAATATTCCTCTTTTAAATCATGTTTTACAGGTGTGCGCAGTGTTTCAGCATTTTAATTTATATAATTTCAGTCAATGGGATAGCATTACCAATACAGTAACACTTTACTTGAAGGGGTGTGCATAATACTGACATGACACCTTCATAATTAGGACATGACACATTTCATGAATATGAAGGAGTTTTTATGCATGTTTATGACAACTGTCATTGAGTGTCATTCGCTCAATTATGTCATTTTTAATGCGAAGATGACATTATGTGAGATGTTATGACAACTTGACATAAACCAATACATCATAACCTGTCAGTGTCATTGTCATGACAACTTGACATTACCAAGACAACATAACTTGGCATAAACATGACATACCAGATTATCAAATTTAAGAAACTACTTAGTTTATAGGGTTAACCTTAAACTGTCATGTGGTTGGTTTTGATGTTGACTGATATTTTTCAGTTCATAATGTTATTATTATTATTATTATTATTTTACATTTTTTAAGTTTCCTCCACCAGCTTCTATTTCAGTTAGATAATAGACCATTTTCAAATTTCTTAGTAATATGAACAGGAGTTCGAGAAATAAAATCAATCATTTAATTTTTAAGACCTGCCCTCTCACAGAACACCACTCTTAAAAACACACAAAGCATGAATTTATACACTGGTGACCAGCACCAATAAACGCAAAAAGGGGAAAACACATACACAAATAATGGCCATTACACAAAATAAACATATATATATATATATATATATATATATATATATATATATATATATATATATATATATATATATATATATATATAATATATATATCAACATCATATACACACATTAACAAAGACTGAAAATTACACTTTACACCTCCACGCACAGCTTGGGCTCTGGAACCACACTTCTCGAGAGAGGCTGGACTCTCTATGACTCTGGAGTTGCCCATGGTGAGAGGCGACGGGCTGGAATGGGTTTGCTTATAGCCCCCCAGCTCAGCCGCCATGTGTTGGAGTTCACCCCGGTGAACGAGAGGGTTCTTTCCCTGTGCCTTCGAGTCGGGGATAGGTCTCTCACTGTCATTTGTGCCTATGGGCCGAATGGCAGTGCAGAGTACCCGGCCCTCTTGGGGTCTCTAGGAGGGGTGCTGGATAGTGCGCCGACTGGTGACTCCATCGCTCTACTAAGGGACTTCAACGCCGATGTGGGCAGTGACAGAGACACCTGGAGGGGCATGATTGGGAGGAACGGCCCCCCTGATCTGAACCCGAGTGGTGTTCTGTTATTGGACTTCTTTGCTAACCATGGCTTGTCCATAACGAACACCAAGTTCAAGCATAAGGGTCAGCGCACATGGCACAAGGACTGCCTCGGCCGAAGGTCGATGATCGGCTTTGTGGTCGTCTCATCTGTCCTCCGGCCGTATGTCTTGGACACTCGGGTGAAGAGAGGGGCGGAGCTGTCAACTGATCACTACCTGGTGGTGAGTTGGATCGGATGGCGGGGGAGGAAGCTGGACAGACTCGGCAGACCCAAACGTACTGTGAGGGTCTGTTGGGAACGTTTGGCTGAACCCCCTGTCAGAGAGATCTTCAACTCCCACCTCCGGCAGAGCTTCGACTGGATCCCGAGGGAGTCTGGAAATATTGAGTCCGAATGGACTATGTTCTCCACCTCCATTGTCAACGCGGCCGCTCGGAGCTGTGGCCGTAAGTTCTCCAGTGCCTGTCGAGGCGGCAATCCCTGAACCCAGTGGTGGACCATGGAAGTAAGGAATGCCGTCAAGCTGAAGAAGGAGTCCTATCGGGCCTGACTGGCTTGTGGGGCTCCTGAGGCAGCTGACAGGTACCGGCAGGCCAAACGCACAGCAGCCCGGGGAGTTGTGGAGGCAAAAACTCAGGCCTGGTAGGAGTTCGGTGAGGCCATGGAGAAAGACTATCGATTGGCATCGAAGAGATTCTGGACTCGTCCATCACCCGGGCTGAAGTCATCAAGGTAGTTAATAAGCTCTTCGGTGGCAAGGCGCCGGGGGTGGATGAGATTCGCCCTGAGTACCTTAAGTCTCTGGATGTTGTTGGCCTGTCTTGGCTGACACGCCTCTGCAGCATCGCGTGGCGGTTGGGGACAGTACCTATGGACTGGCAGACTGGGGTGGTGGTCCCTCTTTTCAAGAAGGGGGACCGAAGAGTGCGTTCCAACTACAGGGGAATCACACTCCTCAGCCTCCCTGGGAAAGTCTATGTCAGGGTACTGGAGAGGAGAATTCGGCCGATAGTGGAACCTCGGATTCCGGAGGAGCAGTGCGGTTTTCATCCTGGTCGTGGAGCACTGGACCAGCTCTATATCCTTTCCAGGGTGCTGGAGGGTTCATGGGAGTTTGCCCAACCAGTCCACATGTGCTTTGTGGATTTGGAGAAGGCATTCGACTGTGTTCCTCGTGGCCCCCTGTGGATGGTGCTCTGGTAGTATGAGGTCCGGGGCCACCTGCTTAGGGCTGTTCGGTCCCTTTACTACCATCAGCAACAGTCCCAATTGTAGCTTTGACTGTTAGACTAATCACAAACATAATAAATAAAAAAAAATCTAAATTTAATACTACAGTTAACATGTTTTGTGGGTGGAGAAGCGGCGAAAGGACAACGCCACCGTCCTCTCCCCAATGTTGCCTAGCAACTAATGTAATGTTAACCCATAAAGCTAAGTAGTTTCTTAAATTTGATAATTAATCTGCTATGTTACTAAATGTCTGTTTATGACAGGTTATGTTGTCTTGGTAATGTCAAGTTGTCATGACATAGACACTGACAGGTTATGATGTATTGGTTTATGTCAAGTTGTCATAACAAAGACAACTCCGAAATGTCATCATTGCATTCAAAAATTACATAATTGAGTGAATGACACTTAATGACAGTTGTCATAAACATGCATAAAAACTCCTTCATATTCATGACATGTGTCATGACACATGATTTAATAAAGGTGTCATGTCAGTCTTATGCACACCCCTTCAAGTACAGTGTTACCATAAAGGCTTTTTGTTACATAATTTGTCAAAAATCAGCTCCAATGTAGAAAACACACAGAAATGGTGGAGTGACTTTAACCATTAAATCACAAACACAACACTGACTAACCATCACATTCAGCTTGTACATTGCAAACAGTTTACAACAAAAAGCATACAAATTGAGCAAAAATATTAAAAATAAGAGCCAGAGCAAATACTTTACATTGTCTCAACATTTATATATAGAAACAAGAAACAAACAATCTGTGAACAGATGTGGGTGTTGGCAATGGCACAGACTGAAAATCCCTTAATGAATCGGGAGACGTCCCGAGGCATGGCACGCTACCAGTAATGGTGACGAAAGAGCGAGAGGGTCCTTCTCCTGCCTGGGTGTCCAGAGCCCGGTGAAGAATGAGCCAAGTCCAGAAGGGGAAGTCGATGACGAGGCGGGACATAGAGGCGCCCTTCTGGACCTCCCAGCGGAGCAGGCTGTTGGGCGTTCTTCTGTTGGATCTGCTCGTGGAGTGCCCACTGGATCGGGCTGACAACCATAGCTGGAGGGAGGATGGTTTCAAGGTGCTCTGGCTCAGGGTCGGCTTGGTGGAGACGAGAAAGGGCATCCGCCCAGTTGTTCTGGTTCCATGGAAGGTACGTCACTTTGAAATTGAATCTGGTGAAGAAGAGGGCCCAGCGGGCCTGACGGTGATTCAGCCGTTTGAAGTCTCGAAGGTACTCAAGGTTATGATGGTCGGTGATGACTTCAAATGGATGTTCTGATCCCTCAAGCCAGTGTTTCCACTCTTCGAGGGCGAGTTTGATCACCGGGAGCTCTCGGTTGCCGATGTCATAATTCTACTCCGCCAGGGATAGCTTCTTGGAGAAGAAGGTACATGGATGGAGTCGTAAGGGTGTCCCCTGCCGCTGAGACAGAACCGTTCCGACCCCGGTTGATGAGGCTTCAACTTCGACGATGAACGGAAGATGGGGATTAGGGTGGACCAGGATCGGAGCGGACTGGAAGGCAATCTTCAACTGGTGGAAGGCCTCCGTGGCCGATGGAGTCCAGGACAGAGACTTGGGCCAGTTCTGGAGCAGGGATTTGAGAGATGAGATGAGCAGGCTGTGATTCTTTATGAAGCGGTGGTAAAAGTTGGCGAATCCCAGGAAGCGCTGCAGCTCTTTGATAGTGGTGGGCTGAGGCCAATGGGTGATGGTGTCCACCTTCCTCTGGTCCATCTTGACTCCATGGTTGTCTATGATGTACCCAAGAAACTGGACAGTGGAGACGTGGAACCCGCACTTCTCAAGCTTAAGATAAAGGTGATGGTCTCGGAGCTTCTGCAGGACTTGACAGACATGCTCTTCATGCTCCCACAGGTCACTAAAATAGATGAGGATATCATTGATATACATGATGACAAACTTGTTTAAGAATTCACAAAATACCTCATTCATGTAATTTTGGAAGACGGAGGGTGAGTTGGACAGCCCATACGGCATCACCCGATATTCAAAGTGACCTGATGGAGTGATGAAGGTTGTCTTCCACTCGTCTCCCTTGCGAATGCGAATGAGGTTGTAGGCACTTCTGAGATCGAGTTTAGAGAAGATGGTGATCCCACGGAGCTGTTCTAGGGCGGATGGGACCAGAGGAAATTTAATTTCAAAAGTTTTAGAGAAAATTGTGCTGAATCAACTTCAACACTTTATGTCTAGTAATTCTATTTATGAGGTTTTTCAGTCTGGTTTTAAATCCGCTCACAGCACTGAGTCTGCCCTTCTGAGAGTTGTTAATGACATCTACATCTCCACTGACTCTGGGGACTCTGTGGTTCTCATTCTCTTAAAGAAAAATAATTCAACTGCGATCACCTCTCTTCTCCATTGTTTAGAGGAGGTTAAATTATGGCTAGCCCAAAACTTCCTCTTCTTAAACGAGGACAAAACTGAGGTCATTGTATTCAGTCCCAATGACAACACCCAGCATATAAGCCCTGAGATAGAAAGTTTATCCGCTTTTAGATCGACAAGGGTCCAGAACCTAGGTATTATTTTGGACCAGCATTTAAAATTTGACAGACATATCTCCTCTGTCATTGGATCTAGTTTTTATCAGCTTCGTCTTCTGTCTAAAATTAAAAACTTTCTCTCCCCGAAAACTCTAGAAATGGCTGTTCATGCGTTTGTTACATCGCGTCTAGATTACTGCAATTCTTTATATTGTGGTATATCTAAATCTCAAATTGCACAACTTCAGCTTGTACAAAATGCTGCTGCCAGACTTATTTTAAAGCGTCGCAAATATGAACATGTCACTCCTATTCTTAGATCAGTTCATTGGCTGCCGATTTGTCAGAGAATAGATTTTAAAATTCTCCTCTTCGTATATAAATCCCTTCATAACAAAGTGCCTGTCTATCTATCAGAACTCCTTCACTCCTATACTCCTTCCAGAAGACTCCGTTCTTGTGATCATGCTTTGCTGGTCGTTCCACGCGCTAGACTGAAGCGTAGAGGTGAGCGTGCATTTGCGGTAGCAGGGCCACGACTCTGGAATACCCTGCCTTTAGAGATCAGGCTGGCCCCTACCCTGTCTATTTTTAAGTCACTGTTAAAAACTTTTCTATTTTCTTTAGCGTACTGAGTACCCTGATGTGTTTGACTTTTAAAAGTTGTGCTTTTTATTTTTTACTCTGTTCTGGTTATATTTTTATGTATGTATGCTATTCTTGACCTTCTGTAAAGCACTTTGGTCAGCCTGGGGGATGTGGGAAATGTGCTATATAAATAAAATTGAACTTGAACTTGAACTTGAAAAGGATAACTAAACTTGACAGTCTGAGAATTAAGGTGACGGTAGTCGATACACGGCCACAAGCCTCCGTCCTTCTTGACCACGAAGAAAAAGCTTGAAGCCGCAGGGATGTTCCGGGATGGACAGAGGATAGATGCGGCCCTTCGGTAGAGTAGCCCAAGGCAGGAGGTTGATGGCGTAGTCCCAAGGCCGATGGGGTGGTAGTTTGGTAGCCAACCGCTTACTGAAGACATCCTGGAACGCCCAATATCGCCTCTGTTGCCTTTGGCTTTTGCCTTGCTTAGTTGATGAGACTAAATATATTTAACTATATTACTGATTTGCCCACATTAAGTGCTGCCATAAAAAACCTTGGATTAGCCAATACTTTTTAAATATATTTATCTGATATAATTAATCTGAAAGAAGAATGTCATATACACCTAGGTTGACTTAAGGGTGAGTAAATCATTGGCTAGTTTTAATTTTTGGGTGAACACCTTGAAGTCTTCTTCCATTGTAACCCATGGTGGTTAAGTGTTCAAGTCACAAAATGATACCAGACAGTCAACTACAGCGGAGTGATACATTAAACATATAAGTAGTACCGGTCAAGATAGCTCGTAGTACCAGGAAGTGTTAGGGTTAGCAGGATTCTGTTTGGTTGTTGTTATCTGGAAAAAACATACAGCTGGAATGTGCGATTGACCAATCAGAATCAAGACTTTAACAGAGCCGTATAATAAAATAAGAATGTTGCTATATTCAAAGATTTAAAAATGTAGGCAGTGTCACTAGTTAATTGTCAGCCTATTAAATCTCTGTATCTCTAGAGATGGCAGAATTTAAGCAAAAATTATGTTTTACAAACAAAATTTTGTGAGGAGCATGTTCAAACTGTCTATCTAATCACGAGAGAAGGTATATACACAGCAAAGAGCCGACTCACCTAGTTACTCCACAGTTTTCGGCATCCCTCCGCCACCCCGTTCCTTAAAGGCTGCAACATACTCCGCAAGAACAAAGAAAAAAGTTCTCGCTCCCAGGGCTGCAAGATCAAAATGATGTCATTTTTTTCTCGCAGCCCTGGTTTGGGAGTTTTCGCAGCTTGTTCTTGACACATCACCAGAGCAGAACTTTTTTCTTGCGGGTGTTCGAGAACTATTGTGTGATTGGTCAGACCTTTAAAGTGGGTGTGGTTAATGCAGAGAAACGCAGATGACTGGCACCTGCTTGTCTCGTGAAGTATGGAATGTACTGCCAGAACGAACTTTGTTCGTGTTCTTTCCACCTCAAGAAAACGAACAAATTTCTTTGTTCTTGCAGAGTATGTTCCAAGCTTTACTCTCATTCTGTGATATGTGGCTCTTTCTGAGCTCAGAGCCCTCGATTGCTTCGAACAGCACAACAAATACGCTTATATTGCTTTACTTTATTTAATCATTTGTAAGTTTGAACTCCAAGTTGATTTGGTCTTAGTGAAATAGGAGTCCTCTTGACTATTCCGTTTCATGGATTTAGGAGCTAGTTTTGGTACTAAAATGAAATACTCTTACAGCAAAAATGTAGGAGTCATAAAATTAGGACTGACACACCTATTCTTTTTAAGAGTTTCCCCTAAATTGGCAAATTAGGAGCTACTTTTAGCCTTAAGATGTTTTGTGAATACGGCCCCAGAACACCCATCAGATGGATATAGATCCTATTTATGTCAGTCTATGTACTATGTGAACATAAGCAGACCAGTCTTAGCCAAATCTCAAGTTAATTTACAAAGATACCAAATTTCTTCTTATCTCAGGCTTTAAAGGTTCCAAGGTTGATTAACAACACCCTTTCCTGTTTATCAGTTTGTGCTGGGTACAGAAAATAGGAGTGATAAGTGCACAGACCATTAAATAGTCTATTTCCCTTAATATTTGTCGACAACCATCTGCTTAACTGATCTCCCTCCACTTTAATTAAAAGGAATTCCCGCCTGGTTGAGGTCATTACAGCAAAGGCATTGGATCTGGGAGAAGGGTTTGTTATGATTTCAGCTTTTCTTCTGCACCCACCCCCTTAATTCTCGCCTCTGCTACACAATCCTCTTCACCGCCCAGGATTCTCTCTGTTACAGTACCTGTTATTGTGTCTTGAAAAGAATATCCATTCATCTGAATTTCCAGTAATTCTTTAGAGTTTGTGTAAATATGTACACCTGCACGTCAAGCAAGCCCCACAAACCTGGCACCCTGTGGCCATGCATGTTGGTTTGATTGACTGAAGGATCAATACAGCTGTTTACAGTCTCTCTCTCTCTTCTTACCTTTGTCTTTCCTCTAATTTAGGGTTCCCAAACCATAGATATGGTCCTTAGTGTGTCTGCTGTGCTTGCATCTTGGCCCTGGTCTCTGCTCTCCATCACTGTCCATTGATGTTTTTTTTTTCTTACTCTCTTTCCTCCTGTCTCTTCTTTCTGTTTGCTAGAAGAAGCCGCATACCTCCACAGTTTTATACAAGACCGATGGCTTGTCAATAGCATTAGCCAGCATAGCAGGCCTCACTGGTGTAGAACAGAATCAATACCATTCACTTAAAAGTCTAATATGTTGACATGCCCATCTTTGGGCAAGCTTGTGTTACCAAAAATTTGTTTGTACAAAGAATGTGGAGTAAAAGGCTCCCTTATTAACAATTTAATTCTTGGTATTCTCTATTTTGTCTTTTTCTGAAAAAAATATTAATTTGTTTCTATTGGTTTTGAAATTAGAAAATGAGCTCACTAATGCTTCTTAAACATATGGCACAGATGGTGTGTGCAGTTGTCTCACTTTATTTGGCCTATTCTCTCACCTAATACTGCATTAATTTAAAACCAATTAGGATTCAAAGGATATTATTTGTGCTATGTGGGGTGAGTGTGTAAGTATGTTGATATGAGAAAAAGGTATAGATTAGAATAAAATAGATTTAGAAGAATATATTAGAACTCTTTATGACACTTTTGCTTTCCTTTGCAACAAAGATGATTAACAGTTTACTAGCCAATAATCTGTTAAATGCTGTCACAATTATTTCATTTCTATTTTAAAATCTGTTACAGATAATAGTTCAATATGGGTCTTCACAATGCCTACCTTTAAATCTGACTTTATCACTCAACAGTGGTGGTGGCATAATATGGCAGATGGGTCCTCCTGTGGCTGTCAGTCTTGATGAAGTGCTTCATAGAGTAATTCTTTGGAGAGGGTTGCTAATTATGATGGTCTTGCTGAACAGACAGCTTCTATCAAGCTCTCTCTCTCTCTCTCTCTCTCTCTCTCTCTCTCTCTCTCTCTCTCTCTCTCTCTCTCTCTCTCTCTCTCTCTCTCTCTCTCTCTCTCTCTCTCTCTCTAATGCATATATTGCCCTGTCCTCAGCTTCCCTATTGTAGCCAATTCACTATGAAAAATAATTACACATCTTATCAGTCCCTTTATAAGATATAAGAAATTAGCAATATTTTTTTTTTCCTGTCAACTTTTCAGTATGTCTGTTGAATAAATCAAAATCCATAATCAACCCTTCATACACAACTGATTTTCACTACTAAATTGTAATGCTACACAGTCTTAACAGCAGTCTGACATAGACATAATTACTGAGCCTCTATTGAATCACTTGTTACACAAACCTTGACCTCCTTGCTGACTGTTCACAACACAGTCTGTTCTATAGAGAAAGACTCAGGCTTGGGCTTGATGTATTGGTTGTGCTCAATCGATGCTGTCTCATTGGGAACACAGTAAGTTATGTTGCAGGTCTGCTGGATGCCAGCAGTTCTGTGTCCCTTGTGTGGACCTGTCATCCTTGTGGCAGTGAGTGGAATGGTGGAAAAAAATCTTTAACAGCCCTTGGATAATCAATACCCTCAGTTCTATTATTCAACCATGTATTGACAGACACTGAATGAGAATGCAACGAGTGACAAAGAACAAATAGGGCTGGACTCAAGCACACTCTCTCACGACATGCATTATGTTCCTGTTTGCATTGTTACGCAAAAAAGTAATCCAATACCGTTCAAATTATATTATTGGGTATAGGACTTAGATATGATCAGTAAGTCATCAGTTAGTCAACATACAGTATGTGACCCATGCTGGCAAAAGGAGTCGAAAAGCACGTTATAATTTTGAGCTACAGGCAAAAGTGAAAATGTCAATATTGAGATTTTTACAAAAATTAGTTAATTAAGCCATCGTCTAGCGATCCCAATGCTCCAAATAGCAATTAAATATCTAAAATTACTTTTATTTGCATATTTTCAAAGAGGAGTAGGCTACCTTTCCTTTGTCCATGAAAACATTCTCGCTAGCGCTAACTGACAGATCCAAAGCATGCTCACAAAGGTGATTCAGTCTCAGTATACACAGATGTAACGGGGTACGTAGATGGAAGGAAGGAGGCGGGAACAAGCAAATATTCAAATACTTTCAATCAAATAAAAATAAACAAAACAATAGTAATGCGGGCAGCCCCTCACGGACGACTGCCCGCACACACATAATAAAACGCGGGCAACCCCTCATGGACATCTGCCTGCACACACACAACAAAACGTAAACAAAACAACATAAATCCAGGCCGGTCCTCTCTTGTCTTCAACTATCGTCGCTCCCCCTTTTATGTTCCCGTTACTCCGCCGTGAGACGAGACTGGTGTGGCCTGCAGCTGGCACTCATTAGCACTCGTCACCGGCCCGCTCTCACGGTCCCTCTCCTCACTGCTTGCCACAATAGAATTAGGGTATTTCAAAATATCTGTCTTGGTAACTTTGTGTAGATTATATCCTAAAAGTGTACGTACATACAAAAGCTAGATTTTGCGTATGCACAAAAAAAATCTGATTTAATAAAACCATGCGTATGCCAGAGCCTGTGCAAAAATCCCTTTATAAATCACAGCCAGCAGCAGATTGGCCCTCATTTATCAATCTTGCGTAGAAACTGGTGTATATGCTGGCGTAAGATTATGCATACACTCCTCTCATCGCCTGATTTATGAAGCTGTGCGTACCTCTGCAATCCAGGTGTACGCAATACTTGCCCTTGATAAATGCCGCGGCTGAAAACGATCGTCATTAGAATAACACGCCCCTATATATTCAAGTCTCCGCCTCCCCCACGCCCTCATTTTACGCCATGGACAAACAGAAGACGGCAAAGAAGCGAAACTTCTCCGACGTGGAGATCGGGCGCGCTCAATCATCTCACTAGTCCACTAGTCTGGGCACTGATTAGG